>NC_030428.2:165000-282500 GCF_001660625.3 Ictalurus punctatus
ACACCATAAAGATGACTTTTCACACTTGAAATCTTTAACCCTGGGTCATTGTAAACCCCTGGTAAATGGAATCCAGGGTTATCCTGTTACACAATTCACACTTCTCATACTTTACCCGGGGTTAAGAATTAATCCTGGATATTCCTAATCTGATGTTTCACACTGTACATTCCTAAACCCTTGGTTAACCTTCTTCTTCCGCATATTTGCGGTGTTAATAAATAACGGTTTAAATAACATCTTGTCTCATGCTTTCGCATCAGTAAGAAAAAAATGTCAGAACAGGTTGAAATAAGCAGATATCGGAGCGTGTGTAATCAGGAGGCTGGCCTTGAAACTTGTGTAGAAAAGTCGGCAGAGTGATGACGGATCTCCGGCGGTGAATGATAATTAATGATGGTCTCTGTGTGGCTGCAGCAAAGCATGCTGGGCCTCTGAAGAGGTTTCCATTCATCAGTGCTGTCACTGTGATTAATCTCATAATGTCTGCTATGGATTCTGGACCACCCTAACACACACACACACACACACACACACACACACACACACACACACACCTACTGTATACCCCGTTTGTGTGTAATATTTCACCTCAGGATTAATGATAGCTAGGACGAGTTTGGAGTCTTTTGGTTTGAGGAAGTGTAAGATTTTATGAGTGTCTGTCCTCTCGCAATCGCGAGTGTGTGTTGTACTTTCACAGAAATAAACCTGAGCATTAGCATCGACGATAAAGACGATTGGTGTAAACAGAATTTTATAGTCCGGCATCCATCTTCGAGATGTGTGTATTTGTGCTGCAGTAAATGCTAATAGCGGCATTAGCATTAGCGGACACACAGAAAACGGTAATAAACAGTGAAAAAAAAACACTTCACATGGAATCAAAATTTTGGTATTTTAGTAAATTCCAAAGTAAGTGAAAAGGAGGGAAAATATAAATATTTCATTCCGGTTCCACTGAAAGCTGCGGTTCCTTCCTCACCTCATCTATAACAACTTGATCACAGCGTGATGTTCAGTGTGTGAGGAAATCCCACTCGTTTTAGACATTGGATAAAGTCAAATTCAACAGCAGTGACATTTGATGCATTTCCCACCACCTCCTCATATATATATTCATTGCGTGTGCAGGGAAGTGAAAGTTCGCACAACTCGCTTTCAGGTGAAGCGGCGTTCTGATGCGTTCTGCTGTTGTCGGTTCTCTCAGCACGTTCCACTCAGAGCAGCTGGAGATGTGTGGTGCTGAACTTTGCTCACAGAAACTGTTCCTCTCTTCCATCTGAGATTGTGTTTCTTACCTCCTGAAGAGGAATCGATAGAGAGAGAACACGGTGAACTCATCTACAATCACAGAACCGGGTTTAAAACGGAATACAGCGTGTTTCAGCCGCGCTGTCCCGCTGCTTAAATCCGACATCTTAACAAAACAAAGCTTTTACACATGTTTGTGCTACTGGTGGGGTTTTTTTTGTTGTTTTTTTTGCAGAGCTTATAGTACGGAAGAGGGTTAAAGACAAAACGCAGGTCGCATTTCACAACTACACAAACTACTACAGTACCGAGATAACAAATTTGTCAAAAAATAAACCAAAAATTTTTCAAATTTTAAATTAAAATAAACATTGCCATAAATACATGCTATCTGTGGTATACACGGTTTTAACGCACACCTTTTAACAGCCAATGAGGATCGAGTACTCAGACAGACCATGGTCTACACATATTTATGTACTTAAAAATATATTAAAATATATTATAAATAAATATATTAATCTAACATGCTAGCACATGAACCTTCATCATACTTTAAATAGAATTATATATATATATATATATATATATATATATATATATATATATATATATATATATATATAATAATTATTATTATTATTAGTTAAACGCATTACTGTGAATTTTCACGGTTTGTTTTTTTTTCGCAGTCTATTACAAACAATTCCTATAATAATAAAATGACATTTTTTACATACGCTGTGAAATACATTTGAACGGTTCTTACAGGTACGATATTAATTCCATTCCAAAACTTATTTTAAATGCAGTTTTTAAGGTGTTATATTTTCATAAATTGCCCTGAGGCTACTACTTTAATGAAAATGCTTATTATTTTGTTTTTTAATGTTTAATGTACTTTTACTCGTGTATTAACTGCAGTCTTATTAACTTGAAGAGAGAGAATAGAGAGAGGGAATGGTGAGGGGATGAGTGTTTATAGCTGCTATAGCGTAAGTGACAACAGGAACTCGTTTGTCTCACTGACACTGCATTACAGTAAATGTAACTATAAATGGATAAAAAGTTCGACATGGTGTTCATTAATCAATCAAATTTGCATCATTAGTAGGTCGCTGTGGCGTGAGAGGAGATAAACACTCCGCGTGGTGCTGTTACAGAAAATAATCAGCTTCAGGGTGCTAACAGTATCTCCGCACGATGGAAGAGAAGAGAAGCGATTGTTTAACCCAGATTAACATCACTGACATCCAGTCGTACTTTTTCATAATCAGGTGCTGCTGCTTGTATTTGTAGCCCTGGGCGAGTTCTTATTGCCCTCCTGGGGCAGGTATTAAGCATTTTAAATATTTAATGTAGTGCTCTCTTCCTGTTGTGTCCAGCTAACCTTTGAAATTATCCTGACATCAACCTAAAAGTGTTGTTAGGGCAATAACCATGATTTAGTGCCAGTTTTCACCTTCAGTTTGAGTGAATGAGCTAAATGGTGAGGGGGCAGTAACCAGCGTAATGGGGGCATCATCAGGTCGTGCCACATGCGTCGGAATCCTTAAGAATATTCAGTGTGTAGAAAAAGAACGAGGCGCGTTTAATTTAAGGAGCATTCAATTTTATGTGTGTATGTGTGTGTACATACACTATACAGCCAAAAGTATGTGCACCCCTGACCGTCACACTCATATGTGCTTCTTCCCACGAACTCAGAATCACACAGTTGTATAGAACGTTTCTGTACGCTGTAGCGTTAGAGTTTCCCTTCACCGGAACTGAGAGACCTCGAGCACTGTTCCAGCGAGACACACAGAGCACAAACATGCGCGCTCCATGGAGACGTGGTGTGTGAAGGTTGGAAGAAGGTAGAAGAACTCGAGTTCCTGCACAGAGCCCTGACCTCAACCCCGCTGACTCGTCACCTTTGGGATGAACTGGAACTGGAGTCTCCTTACATCAACATCAGCGACTGACCTCAACCTCACTAACACTCTCGTAGCTGAATGAACACAAATCCCCACGGCCACGCCCCAAAATCCCAACAGCCACGCCCTAAAATCCCCAAATCACACTCACAAATCCCCACGGCCACGCCCCAAAATCACACTCACTCATCCCCACGGCCACGCCCCCAAATCCCCAAATCACACTCATAAATCCCCACAGCCACGCCCCAAAATCCCCAAATCACACTCATTAATCCCCACGACCACGCCCCAAAATCACACTCACTAATCCCCTCAGCCACTCCCCAAAACCCCAAATCACACTCATAAATCCCCACAGCCACGCCCCAAAATCCCCAAATCACACTCATTAATCCCCACGACCACACCCCAAAATCACACTCACTAATCCCCTCAGCCACACCCCAAAATCCCCAAATCACACTCACTAATCCCCACGGCCACGCCCCAAAATCCCCAAATCACACTCACAAATCCACACAGCCACGCCCCCAAATCCCCAAATCACACTCACAAATCCCCACGGCCACGCCCCAAAATCCCCCAAATCACACTCACTAATCCCCATGGCCACGCCCCAAAATCACACTCACTAATCCACACAGCCACGCCCCCAAATCCCCAAATCACACTCACAAATCCCCATGGCCACGCCCCACAATCCCCAAATCACACTCATTAATCCCCACGACCACGCCCCAAAATCACACTCACTAATCCCCTCAGCCACACCCCAAAATCCCCAAAATCACTCTCACTAATCCCCATGGCCACGCCCCAAAATCCCCCAAATCACACTCACTAATCCCCACGGCCACGCCCCAAAATCACACTCACTCATCCCCTCAGCCACGCCCCAAAATCCCCAAAATCACTCTCACTAATCCCCACGGCCACACCCCAAAATCCCCAAATCACACTCACTAATCCCCACAGCCACGCCCCAAAATCCCCAAATCACACTCACTAATCCCCACGGCCACGCCCCAATATCTAATGGAAAGCCTCCCCAGAAGAGTATTTATAAGGGGATTAAATCAATGGCACATATGGGTGCAAGTGTTCACATACTTTTAATTTGGAATGTTGTGCAGAACATTAAGATATTCTGAATATTTCATTGAGAATGACAAATGGAACTCAGGATAATGATTAGTGTTAAATTAGATTTAGAGGTGATTTATATCTCATAATTTCCTAAAACCAGTTGAGTGTGGACACCGTGCATGAAAGGGTTAAACTAGTTAGTTATAGAATTATATAGGGATTTTTGTGATTTCTTAGCACACTTGTTATAGATTTGCTCTACACACACACACACACACACACACACACACACACACACACCTCAGGGTATTGCTCGTTCAATTGCACGCAAATCAAACAGCAACCGAAAAGAATCAAATTCACTCCGACTCAGACTTTGATTTAGACAGATTAATAAATGTTAAAGCACACTAAAAATGTAATCAGATTAGACATGGCTCGGTATCTAAATGCTCTGGGTGAGATATCATCGTACAATCATTAACCTGGAACAGCAGTGCGCCGCGGTCACCTCTGGACGGCCGTTAGAGACGACGTCTCGTTGAAAGTGCTGTATAAATAAAAGTGAACTGAATGACGGTGTTTACCTCCACAGAGTTAAACAGAGCTGAATGCACCATGCTTTTAACAGAAACAATGCTGAAATGATTGACTGAATGCTTATTACTGACTGCTAATAAAGCCTCGCGGCTCTGCTGGAGAACGGTGCCGTGTGGGTGTCCGAGATCGTTGGAGCGTTCGCTCGTTCAGGATGCTCTAAACGACAAGCTTCTGTTTATAAATTCAGCACGGTGCTCGTGTGCAGATGAGAGCGCCGAATTCTCACAGGAGAAGTTGGCCTCAACAATAAGCATTTGGTGCGTTGTGCTCCCCGGGTTATACCCGCCGTGCACATCTGTTCCTGGAAGTTATGAATAGACCTCAGCAAATGCGTTTATCTGCCGCAGAAGCTGCAGGTAGGTGGTAAGTGCACCCTGTGTGCGTGACTTCAGAAAGTTTTCCACCAATTCATCTGAATGAGTGACGAGGTTTTATGGGAAGAAAAGTAGCTTTCAGAAAGTTTTTCTCGAAATCTGACTCATGCTGTGGTGCAGTCACGACCCCTGACACGCCACGGAGATGTGTTTCATCATGACATCAGATCTATTTAGAGGATTTGTTTGGATTTGTTTCCAAACTCTTGGGAATGGAATAAGACTGTTAAAGGCGTCCTATCGCTCTGGACGGAGGTGAGGAAAAGGACAATTTGTCCTCGGTGAGTGGTTCTGTTAATCTCCTGCTGCTCTTTTGAAGCCTGCTGGAGAAACCATGCAGACGTTCTGTGCACATTTTACTTTAAACTGGATTAGCATAGGACTAACAGAAAAGGAAGCTTTTCTTACAATGACATTTCAATGATTTAAATTTTTTTTTTTTTTTTTTTACATTTTTACCTGAACAGATGAGCGGAGAATAAACACTAACTTCTCCATCCAATCATCTTGTTTTTATCAGTCTGATACCGCTCTGCAGAGCCGGCCCAAGGCTTAAGCGAACTAAGCAGCTGCGCATGAAATATCCACTTGATTATTAATTTAAAATGTATTATATTATATCAAACGCATTTTATGGGACATAGTGTTTCTCTTGAGTAATGAAAACGCTGTACTTATTCAAACAAGCAGTTCTTTATTTATCTTTATTAAGATCAGTGTTTGTGAGTGTCTATGGTGTGCGCAGCAGTTCATTCAAGATGGAGGAGGGGGTGGAGCTATGAGGTTTACTGACGGTTTGAGGATCCAATAGTCCAACGAGTCACAAGCCCCTTTAAAACTTCTCATTGCTTAAAAATATTTAGAGACAGATATAAAGGAGGACCAATAGCATCGCCCCAGTAAAACAACCACAAAACATGTCCGATGTAATATTAAATATTTGAATATTATTAATACAGCTTGTGGGTTTGCTACTGTTACAAATACAAACCGTAGAAGGGTAAAAACATGCCAACAATGTCCAAATCGTACATCCAAATCATTTCCTGATCCGAGCCGAGACCTGAATCCAACTGAAAATCTGCGAGGTGACCTGAAGTGGGCTGTGCACAGGAGACGGCCTTATAATTTGATGGATCTAATGTTTAGAATGCAAGAAAGAATGGGAAAATATTCCGTGAAGTTCCACATTGGTGCTGGGAAAAGTTCTGACCCCATTTATCTTTCTCACACCACAAAAACCTGCCATTTTAACGGGATGTGTTGACTTTTTATATCCACTGTAGACCACAGCAAGGACATGAGAGAAAGCAAATCATTCACATCCAAACTGCAGCCTTTACTCAATCTAGCAGACACACTCTCACACACACACACACACACACACACACACACACACACACACACACACACACTGTGCATTCCCCTTCAATCCACGTGAGGCCACCTGGGAAAAGTCTGGTTAATATTTCATCACAGAATGTGTTCACAGTCTCTAAAACAGCTTTGACACATTTGACATGCCATGAGAACAAGAAAAATACCCCAGACCCACAACACAGATGGCTACACTACTGTAAAAGCAATCAGCGATATATTCTGCAGTAGAGCAGAGAGGGTGAGACGCTGTTATTTTCTCAATATTTCATTCTAAAGTTAGCGAATGCTGTACTACAAGATTAACGGGAAACATTAAAGGTACATTTTGATAAAATAACACAATATGTGTTATGTGGCTGAGAGAAAAATAAATTGTGTTTACTCAATGCCTCTGTTTATAGACACGCCCTGAACACGCCTTTACTCCGTCCCCATTTCAGCTGTTTGGAATGGGGAAATAAAACATGCCCAGCACAGACAGATCATTTTTCAGTGAATACAAAAAAAAAAAAAAAACATGTTGCGTTTCAAAACAAGGAACACAATAAAACCAGAAAAAACATTGGCGGAGCTTTTCCATGATTTTTTAAAAGAGATTAGCAATGTTGCTCCTGGACAGATGTGTCAAGGAAGTCATAATGAATCAAGCAGATACATTTTTATCACTTACAGAGCCAGGTGAGGAAATGATTTTGATAAACGACCTTCATAAAAGTGTATGCAATGCAAGCTAACTCCAGTCCTCCAATGCTAATACTGGAGCTTAAAATCTCATGAGAGCTCATTATAGTGAAAAACAGGACACTCTTGACCATTCCGGTAAATCGGTAGGAGCCGAATTCTGCACGTCTGTAGAGTTATAGCTCAGACTTCAAGCAGCTGAATAAAACATTCTCAAGTTTCAGCACCTGGAAAATGCTGCAGACTTTTTCAGCCATCACTCTTCCTGATGTGAAAAAGCTCGTAGTGATCCGTATTAGCAGTACATCAGCAACTGATCTGTAACCGACTCATTACACATCCGGCTCGTTCATGATTAATCTCGGCTTTAAAATGAATCTGAAATGAGGAAAAACAAGCAGATGTACAAGAGCTTTTTGTTATATTTATTGTTTTGAAGCCAAAAAAATGATTTGAACATCTCATTTGCATATATATTTATTTTCAGTTAATTGTACACAGAGCAGTGAACAGTGCCTCTGCCTCCACATTATGTTGCTTTATGTTTTTGAGCTAAAGCTACGAAACTCCGCACAGACGAAACTGAGATTTGAGCCGTCGGTCCTAAAAGACCCTGAACATCCTGAATCTTCTTCAAGTCACTGCTGCTTTTGAACTTGTAACTCATGGTACACCTGGGGTTTTTTAGTGCAAGGTATTGTAGGTTTGACTCTCACTTCAAGTCCTATCTTAGTAACGGCGATTTGTCACCGGTGGCACGTACAAATCTCTCTCACTGAAATCTCTTTCTCAGGAGTCACTTCTCAGCCCTCTTTGATTTATCTTTTATATCCTGTCTCTTGGTCAAAATCTTCAACATCACAGAAAAGAGTGGTGTGCGTGTGACTATTTTTTGTAATCCCACTTCTTCCCACTCCAGAAGGAATTCCGACCAATCCCACCCACTCCAAAAGAACTCCAAACTGTCTTTATAATTATAATCAATCCCACTGTCCCAGAAGGAATTCTGATCAATTATGCCCACTCTGGAAAGAATTTTGACCAATCCCACCTATTATGTTTGTACCGTCTCACAATGTTTTGTAATGAATCTGGTTGGTTCTGTTTCCCAAAATATATCAATAAAATAATCATTTAACCACAGCGACAGGATAAAGCAGGATATAGAAAATGAATGAATGAACGCAGTAAATACATCACAAGCACCATGCTCTTTAGTAAGTGCTTTATGCTGGTCAGGGTCATGGTGGATCCTGAGTCTAGCTGGAATTCAATGGACCAAAGACCAGAGAACCCAGAAGAAACCCACAGAGTCACATGGAGAAAAACCTGTGAGTGGACGCTGTCATGCACTGAGCAGAATTATCTAAAGTGTGTGACTGTGTGATGCCCTATGATGGGCTTTGCATCCCATTAAGGGTGTGTTCTTGCTTTGTGCATGGGGCAGGACAAATATTCACTGTAACCCTGACCAGGACAAAGCTGAAGATAAAGAAATGAAATTACAATGTTTTTACACTCATTCTTACAAAGTTTTAAACGCATTTATCAATATTGATCTGCTCTTTCAATACACAGTTAGCACAGCAGTGGTATGTGGACTGAGCTGTGAAGCTGTTTTCATTGCTTTGACACAAAAGGCATTGAATAGCCTCATCTTTCCTGAATTCTTTTCTCACACAGACTCAATCTCCAACAAAAATTGTTGTATCTACAGCACTCTTAAAAGCTATTCAATATGAGTACAAAACCAAAAAAACAAGACTGAATCTGACTGCATTTATTCTTATTCCTATGTTGTTTTTTTAAAAAAAGTATTCAATACATAATACCTAAATAAATAATAAAAGCTGCAAGCGGTATTTTTGAAGGCCAAGCACCCAGACTCAGTGAGCTTAACATTCATAGACATGCTACAATTGTTACACAAGCAATCAGAAGAAAGCAGAGCCATAACAATAGGCAAAGGGATTCAAGATTGATTTGTAGTTTCAGCACTTGCGAGTCCGTTATGGCAGAACAGTTTTTGAATATCAGAGTTCCTTTGATAACTTTTGTCCAGGTCGGTCTGAATTTGACTGAATATGGTCTGAGAATGCCAAATTTGGAGTTGATTGGACATAATTTGTAGGAGGAGTGGCGAATATTATTTTGGACAAACTCTAAGATGGTTGGTAGGAAGTACACTTGAATTTCAGATGTTGGTGTGCCTTCACTTCAACATACTCTAATGAATTAAATGAAAGAAGAACTGTGAATTTACAGTAACACAAACTCTTTAAATGATGAAAGGAAAAAATGAAAGTTGTTACAGTTCTTGACCACAGTCACATCTTGTGTACATTCAGGCCATTGTCCTGAACATACTCATCAAGTTTCATGAGGATAAGTAGATGCATTGCTGAGATATCCTCACATCCTGTTTGGTGGCTTCGCTGTTGGATTTGTTGGCCCATTACAAAAAACCCATTTGGAGTATTCAAAATTCTTTTGATATGTTTTGTGAGGCTTATGCTGAAGATGTGAGCCAAATTTGGTGATGACTGGACAAAATGTGTAGGAGGAGTACCAAAAAAAAACAACGATTTTTTGGCAAAATCCAAGATGGCAGAAAATCTAATTAGGTGGAAATTGGCTTCATAGGGTGTGTTGAACTCATGTTGACCCAGAGATTCCCTTTAAATTTTTGACACATGGTTCAGAAGGTATGACCATAAACATACCTTCACCTTAGGCCAAAATTGAACCCAATGGTGGTGCTAGAGCATTGTCAGCACTTGGACCCTCCCCAGTGTGCCAAATGTCACAACTGTTTACCAGATGGTTCTATGGGCTGCCACCCTTACCTAAGCCAGAAGAAGAAGATTAAAACTGCAAGCGGCATTTACGGTGCCTCGCACATGCTGGAGCAAAACTTCTTGGGTACATTCTGGGCCTGGTCCTTTTATACAAGTTTATAACAAGTTTGTTGCTGATATGTAAATTAATTGCAGAGATATGGGAACCTATATGGGAACATATGGGAACATAGGAACCTGTATTTTGTCTTTGCGGGCATGTTGCGGGAGAACAAATTTCAATATCAAAAATGAATTTTGGGCAGGCAGGTCTTAAGATGATATGATCCAAATTTGATGATTTTTGGGAGTAATTTGTAGGAGGAGTAGAGAAAACATTGTACGTCATTGTAACTTTTGACCTCTAGGTGGCTCGGTCATGAAATTTGTTGCGTAGTCTCAGGTCATAGTCCTGAAGACACGTACCAAGTTTCATGACAATGCGTAAAATCATTAATGAGACACAGAGTCACCTATTCGCCAGATTTGTTGGCTTGTTACAAGTGAACGGTTTCGAAAATCAAAATTCCATTTGATAACATTTGTGCGGATTTGTCTGAAGATGTTATGAGCCAAATTTGAGAATTCAAATAGGAGCCACTGAACTCAACATGATCCAAGGAATTTAGAGACACAGATCTGGCACTGAGATTCTGGCCACACGGTTCACAAGTTACGGGCATAAACGTACGTTGATATTCGGCCAAATTTGACCTGTTGGTGGTATTTGGAGCTTTGGAGTATTTGTAGCTCAATGTGTCCTGAAGCTGTGTGCCAAATTTCAGAACTTTTAACCACACGGTTCTGTGGGCTGCCATAGACACTCTAGCCAGAATAATAATAATAATAATAATAATAATAATAATAATAATAATAATAAGCAAAATCCGTGGAAAAACAATAGGTGCCTTGCACTGTTGGAGATCGGCCCCTATTAATAAGAAAAGGTAGAATAACAATAGGGTGCCTGCACACCATCGGTGCTTGGCACCCTAATAATAATAATAATAATAATAATAATAATAATAATACAATCACAGCTGACTCTCAGTTTAGCTGAAGACTTACCCGTGTGTTTTGTTCTCCACTTGAATATTTTCTTTACAATCTATACACAACATTTTTGCTACAAATAATTGTGCTAGAGAAGCATTACACTGAAAAGTGACACTGAATTGACCTGATTCAGATAAAGGCATCATTTCCACATGAACAGGAATTTCATCAACACAATTATTTGTATAAACCGAAAGACAAAACGGTGCTGACGTTAAATATGTTGTTCACAGAGGAATTCGAATCGAGTAAATTCAGCATTTCTGATTCCTTCCTGTGTAGTGTACTACATCCTATACAATAAATATACAAAAAATATTGTGTTTAGTTGAAAAAAACCCTCAAAAACAAGACGATTATCATGTACTATTATGTGAAGTTAGTGATTTTCACATAACTGCTTTATGAATGATAAAGTGAACCGTCGCTTGTGTTCCGGAGGAATTTGAGGGGTGTGTGAAGCGTGAACCTCCGGTGATCATCACCGTACAACTGAACAACCGTCATTCAAAAGCATGTAAACCATATTTCTTTATTAAAGAATTAAGAAACTCCAAGCAGCATATTCATAATCAAAATAAGAGTCTCCCTCTCTCTGGTGTAATGTTACAGACTGCACTATGATAGACTTCTTCCTTTCTTTTCATCTTTAAATCAAATATGTGTTGTTGTTTTTTCTTCTCCAATTGGGTAAGGGAGTCAGGGCAGTAAAAGCAGTGAGCACACGGCTGTCTCTACGAGAAGCTCGGACATCGTCGTCTCCACCAGCGAACGGCGTTTCATGGTGGAACACAGTGTATGATATGATATCGCTTTGGTTAACATTGGAAACTACTGGAACGTACACAAGATATTCAGGCTACGACCGTGATTACCGACTGAAAATGTGCAGCGCTGATGTCAGGACGTCCCCTCCACTCAAAAAAGAAAGAAAAAAGGAATGTCCTTATTTGACTTCCGAATGTGAGAAAGTCAGTCGAGTCTTTAGGGATAACAGCACATATATCTACAACCGCTGTCGGATATTCGGCCTGTCCTCCATCACCACTGATTGATTACTGTTATTAAATATGAAGCATGGAGAAAGCAACACAGACTGATTCTCAGGCTGAGGTGGAAACAAAGCAAAAACATTTACACAATAACAGAAAAGACAAGGACTATAAGTGCAATTACACGATTCATATATCTGGGGAACATCTTATTGTGAGGCAGTCATTGATAATCGTCTGGGGACAGAACTTGTATAAAAAAAAAACAAAAAACCTCAAGCTTCCTCATAAAAAATACTTCATAATGACACAATCATATTTTCTCCTTGCAGGACTCATTTAAAGTAAAATTAAAAAGAAAAAAAGAAAATATATATCACAGCATGTATTGTTTCATACCTTTTATATTTTATATTCATCTTTACAGAGTTTGTGAACGATAAAACCGTTTCATTTCTTCGCAGTTTACTCTGAAGGAAAATATCTCTGTATGTTACATATATGTTATATCATCACACAGATATGAAAAATAAACGCAATTCGCATTGACCAAGCAGCCGTACATGGGTAAAACAGAACGGATCCGATAACAACGAGAGGTTTTCTGCTTAGCTTTCTTCCTTTAGAAAACTTGTGCTCGAGGCCTTCCTGCCTCGCTAGACCTTCACTCTGACCTGACTCGGGTCACGGACTCGACGCTAACGCTCACACCATCCGCAATCAGACTTGTTAACGAGAGCAGAACTGAAAACATCTGAACGGAGACGGTACTCTTGGAGATTAAAGAATGACTGTGATTGGAAAATAATTTTTTTTTTTTTTTTTTTACGAATAATTAAAAAAACAACATTAAAAAGGGGGTGCGAAATTGATGGATTAATCTTCATTATGATTCATAATGAAGTGAAATGTGGGATAATCTAGTAACAAACTGTGGAGAGACATCTTTTTTATTTCGGCACTTAGAAAACAATCACAATGAATTTGCGTCTTTATCCATAGAGAACAAAATTTACAAAGCCATTTAAACAGTCATTTTTAAAGTCTGTTTTATAGTTTCTTTTTGTTTTTGTTTTTTTTTGTTTGTTTTCATTTTGTTTTTGTAACTCAACTCCAAAAATTGAGAATATTCAAAATACACTTTAACTCACTTCGCTCTTTTGTTATTTACAAATATTTACAAGAAAAGTGTTTTTTTTGTTGTTGGGTTTTTTTTTTTTTTGTATCTATATTAAAAATCTCTTCCACCCTTATATGTGTGTTTATTTTTTTCTTTGTTCTTTTTATACATTACAACCCCAATCGTACCGCCCGCCTCTTCCCGCAAGAAAGCTGCCCCCGTGTGGCCTCAGATGGACGTGCTATGGGTGGGATCAATGGCTTCGGGGATGGGTCCTCCTGGAACTGGTGGGTATGGCATTGGCATGGGCGTCTTGCCGGGGCTCTGCCGGAAGAGACCCCCGTTGGGGGCCCTGTGTTTGCACTGTATGGAGGAGGGCATGGTGGAGCTGCCCAGGGGCAGCGGGAGTGCAGTGCCAGGCCCTGGTGCCAGTGTCCTGCCCACACCATGGGCCTGCTCTGGCAGAAAGGTGCTCACGGATAGACCCGTGCCCGCGAAATCCCGGCCAGCTTCCCGTGCCGCCTGGCCCGGCTGCATGCCACCGATGTCCAGGGCAGAGATCTCGATAGATGGCCCGGGGATCTGCTTGTGCACCATGTCCTCGTCTATGAGACTGTTCATGCGCCGATGCACCTGCTCCAGGTTCACCTCCTTGTCCTGGAGAGGGTGAGAGAAGGAAGAGAGAAGGGAAGGGAGGGAGGTTTTCTGAGAACTCCACGCAATTAGTTTTCTCTCGCTTTCTCTTTTTGCTTTGCTTTTCTCGTCGGTCAAAGTTCCACAATAAAAGGCCCAGTCGGAATTGCCTGCATAGCTTCAAATTGAGGGAGAAGTATAGAATGTGCACTTTGAAATCAAATTTGGCCAGTGGACAGGAAAATGTGTTAGCTAAGCGAGACCAGGATTAGGGATCAGTACAAAATGTTAAAAATAAAATAACACTGAAGCATGGAGATAAAATTAAACAAGAGTCAGGGGATGTGTATTTTGTAAAAATCTAATCATCGGCTGATCGTAAAAGCTATTTTATTTTATTACGATTAGACTCGAGCTGGATCCAGTGTTCCCGAAGATTATTTACCGAGAGCTTTTATGTCTCAGCAAATGAGTTATGAGCTTGTTTATACATCATAATGATAAATGAGTACAGACTGTGATACTAGAGTGACCTTTGTCTCCTACAAACTCTTACATTTAGTCATTTCTCCTGCACTTGTTTATTTATTCTGTGATCTTTTGAATCAAGCCAAGTCACTGAAATCCGTCTTCTTGCTGATGAAACAATGTACGATTTGATTACACGATCAGTTCATGATGTCTCGTTGGAAGAGCGCTACACAAAGCACCACAGTGACAGCTCCTGCGCATCCTGTACCTGCTTCACTTTATTATATTTTGTGAGACAGTGTTGCAGATCTGTAAGCCTGTACTGCTTACCACAGTGTAGTTACACATTATCAAGTCCTAAACTATGTATATTAAAAATTTATCTACGTTCTAACTAGTAACAAACTGAGCCGGATGGAGCGGTTATTTCTGCTTACAGTTACCCTCTAGTGAGTAAGTGATTCGACTCGGAATTGACTCACTGCCGGAGGTGACTCGAACATGCTGTGTGTTTTGGGTTACAGTGCGGGTTTTGTTATTAAAATGAGCCAAAGCATCGAGCTTTATGAGGACATTTTTAGCTTTGCACACACCTCAGATAACATTTTTTTTCTTTTTTCGCTTGAATGAATCCAAACCAAATAGCAAACAAATCAAAACTCTGATTCGGACTCGAGATGCGATCCTGTCCCACTTTCTAATCCGTGTCTCTGGCCTCGGGTCAGTATCCGTTCTTGTTCTGTACACTTCCTGACCCCTTTCCCCACAGTCTCCCCGTCATCCTTCTCCACCAGATCCATAGAGATCTGCTCAAGGCAAATCGAATCTCAGACCCAGACTCGGTCTCACACAACGTCCCTGATCTCCACTCTCACTCTCCAGTTCCATCTCCTGATGCAAACCCCTGACCTGATTCCTCCTACATCCTGTGATGTAATTCCTCCGACTCTGGATGGGACATTTACAGACCTGCCAACCACGAAGACGAATAATGCGCCGTCCCGCCAATAAAGAAGGACAAGACTCTTTCTGTGATTGTTGATTTGTGGAGATTTTTCTCCTGTTTTTGTTGGAAAACTACTCGGATTGGTGAAATTGCAGTTACATGAAATTGTGTCGCACGGTCTTTCACAGTGATGTCTGTTGGTAAATGAGAACTTTTAACTGTCCTCATGTTCAACGTACGTGAATCGAAGATAACGTCACATGACGCGCCTCGGCCCAAATCCGTAGTATTTTTAAATTTTTTTAAAAAAATTGCACGCTCCTTGGGAACATTGCGGAGTTTCCTTGATTTTCCGTTCATTTCTGTGACTTCAAATGCACGACATCCTGGAGGGACTGGTGAGGGAGGAATGAAGGTGTGCGTATAAACAGGGTATTACGGTAAGCTCCAGGCTCTACTCTTTTGTCTTAGTAAAAATATTAGAAACTAGAAAAGTTTGCACGTGCACGTCCTTTCTTTCGTACTGTAATAAAAAGACATTACATACAACGAATAATAATAAAGTGCATGTAAACTTTTCTATTGTGTATATCTTAACTAAAACAAACAAGCAACAGCTCTTTCCCTTCAAGCACCTGTAGCCTGGTGGTTACCGTAAAACCTTCTGTTTCTACCATCATGGGCTCGACCACACTGCTGGAATCACTTTTAGTTCAAATGATTTGTAAAGTGTTAGATTTGACACTCGCTGGTATTCCTAATGAATATATTTATCCGATGTTAGCTAGACATGTCTAACGTTAGAGATTTTATTTCACAGAAATCCAGTACGCTGCATCGGAACAGCCTTTAAGCAGGAAAATTGAGTCAAGATGAAAAAACATGACTGACTTGAGAGGAAGGGGAAGGGGGCGGGGCTTTCAGGAGGTCAGTTAGTATCTGCTGTTTCGATTAAGGAATAAAAGAATACCCTTTTATACCTTGGAGCAGCTTACTCCGATAACAGAACATGAAGCTCCTACACGAGCTACGTGAAGGTTGGCAGGTCTGCACTGAGCACTGTGCTCTGGTGTTCTTGGAGAACTTGACTTCTTCTGCCTTCTGGCTTTCCTCCTGTATTCCTCCTGACCTCTTCCCTGATCTCAGAGCTTATTATATAATCGTTTCCTGCGTGTTCACGGAGATTTCCAACACTAACCATATTTCTAACTCCCTAGTTCCTAGTACTTTTTGTCCGTGTGTGTGTGTGTGTGTTTTATTGTGTAGCTTCGACCACAGCCTGTACTGTAGATATGCCTCTGATTACAGACTCTGCCTTCGTAGTAACTCCTGCTATAAATACAACCCCCAATTCCAAAAAAGTTGGGACGCTGTGTAATATGTAAATAAATACAGAATGCGATGGTTTGCGAATCTCATAAAGCCGTATGTTATTCACTATAGAACGGAGAAAACATATCAAATGTTTAAATTGAGGAAATGTACCATTTTAAGAAAAACAATAAGGTCATTTTTGAATTTGATTTGAATTTGAACACGCTTTTATTTACATTTATTTACGTTTTACACAGCATCCCAACCTTTTTTTTTTTTTTTTTTTTGGAGTGGGGGTTGTATTACACATTCTGTAGTTGCACCAACATATCTCTGGCTTCTGTGATCTCTCTCTCACACACACACACACACACACACACACACACACACACACACACACACACACACACACAATACTGATATGGGTTCTTTCTCTTTTTGTATTTAGCAAATATTGTGTGTTTAGTGTCCAGCAGTTTAGATGTAGAAATGCGTGCTTTAACGTTTGAACGTCTTTGACTTGATTGTCTTCTGTAATATCTGCTTCAGAACGTATATTTCAGTATACAGAGGCTTGCATAAGTATTCACCCCTTGAACTTGTCCACATTTGGTAACATTACAAGCTGGAACTGAAATGCACTGAACTGGGATTAGGTCATGAGTCTACAGAAAACCTTCCATAAATACCGCAGTGAGAGAAAACTCAATCAATCGATCATAGTTCACAAAAATAATTAAAATATTTAGCTTCCAAAAATAAATAAATAAATAAATAATGACCCTAATATTCTCTGCTCTGATGTGAGACCAAAACCTTTTGGCCTAGGTACACAGTTCTGAGTCTGGAATAAACCCAGCAGCTACACTGTGAAGCATGCTGGTGGTAGCATCATGCTGTGTGATTGCTTTTCATCAGCAGGGACTGGGAAAGGGGTCACGGCTGAGGGTGAGAGTGAGATGGATGGAGACAAATACAGGGCAATCCTTAGTAGTAAAACTTGAGACTGGGGGGAGCTTCAGTATCCAACACGTCATTGGCCCTAAACCTTTACTGCATGGTGTTGCCATAGCAACAATTAATTTACCTCCATTTTTCTCTATGTAACTGGAAGAAGTGCTGTTTGCACTTCCTTTTCTGCAGTCATATGACAAGTCATCAATGGAGGGCTCTCAAAATGTTACACATTTTTCAGCATTTAAACAAAACCATCTGAGAATTTAATAAGTTTAGTAATCATTATTTTTTTGTCATTTAAAGTTTATATGTCTTGAGTACTGAAACAGGCCTACACACAGTAATAAAAAAAGACACTAGGCTTCTATAATAGTATATTTAGATGTTGTTTTTTTTTTACCTTCAAAGTATGAAAAACTGTTGTTCTGTCATGTAATCCAGGGGAGAAGGATGCAAGTGCAGGTTTTTATTAAAGGAAGTGCGAACAAAAAACCAAAAACAGTGAATGCTAGAAACATAAACCCGAACAGGAGATACAAGTCGAACCACATATACCAGGGGTGTCCACATCGGTCCTGGAGGGCCACTGTCCTGCAGAGTTTAGCTTCAGCTTGTCTCCACACCTGAATGGAAGTTTCTAGTATGCCTAGCAAGACCTTGTTTAGCCGTTTCAGATTTAACTGGGGTTGGGAGCTAAACTGTGCAGGACAGTGGTCCACCAGGAGCAGGATTGAACACCCCTGACATATACTATGAGCAGGATTAAGGAGTATACGACGTAGAAAAACAGGAACTTGTATAGTGGTGCTAATTACAGTGGAGCAAGACACAGGTGAGGCTGACTGAGACACGTGACATGCTGGGGCTGCTGGGAAGTGTAGTCCAGTGCCGATTTCAGCATAATCATGACATGTAATTTCAGACAGTTTGCAGTTGCACCTTATTTTTTTAATTTTATGTTTCAAGAGAAAGAATTAAAAAAGATACTTCACCTAAAACATGTTTGGATCTAATGTTTTTATGTGAATAAATCCGACCACATACTTTTGACAACTGTAATCCCTTTCTAGAAGATATACAGTCATGTGAAAAAATAAGTACACCCCACGGAAATTATTGTGTGTTTTTTTTTTTTTGTTTGTTTTACATATTTGGACAAATGAACATTTGATCATCTTTGAAATGGTGCCTGTTAATAAAGATGATATACTTGAACAAAACCACAAGGAAAATTAGCTTTTTCAACAGAAATATCCATCCATCTTCTATAGCGCTTATCCTTTTCAGGGTCACGGGGGAACCTGGAGTCTATCCCAGGGAGCAGGGGCAGAAGGCGGGGTACACCCTGGACAGGGTGCCAATCCATCGCAGGGCACAATCACACACACACTCACACACCCATTCACACACTACGGACACTTTAGACACGCCAATCAGCCTACCATGCACGTGTTTGGACTGGGGGAGGAAACCGGAGTACCCGGAGGAAACCCCCGCAGCACAGGGAGAATATGCACACTCTGGGAATCAAACCCCTGACCTTGGCGGCATGAGGCAAACGCACTAACCACTAAGCCACCGCGCGCCCACAAAAATATCAAGAGAAAAGTAAGTACACCCTTGGCCTCAGAAGCTAGTATTGACCCCTTTAGTAGAAATAACTTCATAATTGTCCACCAGTCCCTGACATCGGCTTGCTGGAATTTTTGACCACTCTTCCATGTAATATTCTTTCAGTTGGAAGATGTTTGAGGGTTTTCTTGCATGCAGTGTCTACCCCCCAACACCCCCCCACCCGCCCCATAGCCCTCCATTTCTCATTTTTGAGCCATTCCTTGGAGGATGTGCTGGTGTGATTAGGATCATTATCCTGTTGAAAGTCTACTTTCAGTACAACTTCAACTTTCAGACAGGTGGCCTCACATTATCTTCAAGCACTCTTTGATATGATGCAGAAGTCATAGTTAAATCAATGAATGCAAGCTGTCCAGTCCCTGAGGCAGTGAAGCAACCCCAAACCATAACATTTCCACCACCGTGCTTCACAGTTGGTATGAGGTGCTTCTCCTTGAAAATCTGTCTTTGGTCTGTGCCAAACATGTCTACTGTTACTGTGACCAAACACCTCTATCTTTGATTCATCTGTCCAGAGAACATTATTCCAAAAACCTGGTCTTTGTCTATATGCTCATTGACAAACTGTAGTCTGGCACACCTCCCATGCAGGTCAAATCTCTGCAATCTCTTTCTGATTGTAGAAGCACGCACTTTGACACCAACAGTTGCAAGACTTACTGTCAGATCCTGTGATGAAATTTTGGGTTCTTGGAGACTCCTTTTGCATCAGACGGTCTGATCTTGAGCTGAATTTGCTGGGAGGGCCAGTCCTGTATGTTTGAAATCTGCGCCATTTGTAGATGATGTTCCTTACAGTGGACTGATGTGTTTCAAATAATTTGGAGATCTTTTTAGATCCCTTGCCAGACTCCTAGGCATCCACAACCTTTTTTCCTGAAGGTCTTATAGAACTCTTTAGATCTTGGCATGACCACACACCTCAATAGCAAAGGGAACACCAGACACTAGATATGAGAGGGGTATAAATAAGACCGGTTCCACCTGCACTCCCTATGCAGGTTCTAATCACCAGCACCCAATCTTCAACACCTGATTCTAATTATAGGGATTTGAAGGTGTGATACATATGGGGGTGTACTTATTTGTTTCTATGTAACTGATCTGTTTTTTGTTCATTTTAATTGTGAAAATTACTACAAAATCATTTGATTTTGTCATTTGATAGAGTATATCAACTTTATTAATAGGCACAATTTCAAAGAGGATCAAATGTTTGCTTGTCCAAATATGTAAAAAAAAAATAAAATAAATAAATAAATAAATAAAAAATTAACATTACTTTTACATTGTAACTACGTTGTAAAAAAAAACCTACATTCTTGACTATATGACACTTTCCACCATTGCGCACTGTTGTCATATGGCAACAATTTACCAACTACCCCTCCCAGCCTCCCTCCCCAACCCAACCCCAGAATTTATTTCAATTTTTACAAACATTATTTTAAGTAATTCAATAATAAAATTCATAAAAACAAGTTCTTGATGTAAATGCAATCATTCATGCACTAGAGGGTTAAGCAACAGCAAAAACCTGACAGAGATTGAGCAATTTTGCCCAGAAGAACGGGTAAAATCCTCAGAAAGAGTCAAATCCCAGCTGTAATTGCAGTGAAAAATGGTCCTGTCAAGTAACGACAATTTAAGTCCATTTCAGTTCCAGATTACAAAATGTTCACTTAAAAAAAAAAAACGTTCAAGGGGGCGAATACTTATTCACAGCACTGTATATCATTACTGAATTTTTTTGGGGCTGATATTGCTATGTGGATCATACTGTTTGTTTTAAAGCAACTAATCTGTAGGTAAATGAAGCATTTTTAATCTAATCACAGTTCTTTCAACAGGTCACATTGCTTTACTAGAGGAGCTCAAACAGAATGAAAGAAGGGGTATGATCACAATTCGTCCATATTTCTAATGACCCCCTGTTTATTTATTTTTTTCTCCCTTGCCCCACCCCTCATACTCGACCCGTTCGGACAGCACGAGTTCTATTCTGACCTGTGTCAATAGCCTCTGTTTCATCCCAGTCTCTCTCTCTGTCTGTCCAAATGTCCTTGCTCCCCTCCGATGAAGCAGTAGCAATATCATTATATCTCAATGGATCTGAAACCCTTCTCACTCTGTAATCCTTAGTAACCTGCACAAGATCATAAACATATCAAGAAGAATAACAAAAAAAGACGTAAAGAGAAATTTCAACTCTCCACATGTACATTGAAAAGCACTGGGGGTGACTGACTACGTCTGATTGCTTCAGTTGGGTTCTGACCCATGCAAACATCCTGTTTCACCACACTTTAGTTTATGGATCCATGTCAAGCCTCTGTAGTCTACTGCATCAACTTTTTAACAGTTTGTAATGCAAGGAGCACACGTCGGTCTCAACTCATAAAAAAAAAGAAAGAAGTGGTTTGGCCGATTTGATGGATGAAGTGATCGTTTAATTATGAGGGCGAATATGAATCATTAATAATGAAACATGTTATATCTGTTTAATATATATATATATATATATATATATATATATATATATATATATATATATATATATATATATATATATATATATTCAAAAAATGGCAGAACAACAAAGTTCCAAATCTCTGACATGGTCTGCGGATCGTAATTTAGAACTTATTCTGTATAACGACTGGGTGAAGCAGAATAAAAAGGCTGCTGAAAGACGTCAGCACTTTCTACAATGCAGATATATTATAAAAGAAAAAAAAAGATTCTCAGTCTATGAAAAAAAAGCAGTGCCTGTATAACGAGTGCAATAGTGCTGTATTAGAAATAAAATAAATGCCACAGTGCCTGGCGTGAAAGGGGGAATGTGGACGTGACGAGCAACAAAATGGCGTCTTCGTGTGTTTTTCTTTTTAAAAAATGATTTTAAAATGGAAAGGGACCAATTTTGATTTCAGCAGAGCACACCTATAGCTGCGTGTACTGGAGTTCGACTAAGTCTGGGCTCGCGTCTGCGGACGGATCCGTAAAGTAGAGTGTGGCAGTATCGTCAGCCCTCCCGGCCCTGTGCTCGGTCACCTCTTTGGGCTGCTCTCGCCGGCAGTGGCTGCTGCTGCTGCTCCAGAACGTCTCGAGGGCGGCCACCAGACAGGCTAGTACGAGCCCGGCGGCCAGCACGCAGAAGACGCCGGCGAAGCTGTGCAGTTTGAGCGAGCGGCCATCGGTCGGCGACCCCCGCTGGCTACCCGGGTCACAGCGACCCGAACGAGGCCACCACTTCTGCTTCAACACATCCAGGTCACCCTTCTCCTGCAGCTCCAGAATCCTGATGGGAAACAGCAAGAGAACGATTACAGACTTTCCAAAAATATCTTTGTATTTTATATGATCATTAGCAGGCTGTTGCAGGAAGAGGCACTCCACGGTGCAGGCTGGTGGGAACTCGTCCAAAATCAGGTTACTGTACATCTTTCAGAAGCTTCTGTGCATGTCTTATCTCCAGCGTGTTTTAGAGACTAGGGCTGAATTCCATGTTTAACTTTAAAAGACATGTCAATATTTATGTAAGGAAAGTTTGTTGTATTCAGACTCGGCTTACGCTGCCACTTAACTTGATTTTATGACTGGCCCATTCGCATTATTAAGGCTTCGAGGTTGCCAGGTTTTTTGGTGTAGTGCTCTCCTGGCAGTTTTTCAACAGAACTTCCCCTCTAACTTGTGTTTAGGCCTGAGAAATTAAGAAAGGGTGGATTGAAAGCGTAAACCAATAAAGCAGATCGAAGCCTTGCTTCTGGTGCTGTCGTGTCTGAGTGCCTGTATGCAGAGGAAATTTAATTTTATTTTTAAGTATTTTTGTTCCCTCTCCAAGGACATCGCAGGTTTATTATGTCCGATTTTTTTTTTCTTTTGTTGGAAAAAAAAAAAAATCCACAAAAATACTCTGCTCTCATGGCTACCAAAAAATATCTTTGTGAAATGTACGTGTCCAAAGAGTATTGGCACCCCAATGAATTCATATGAGAAAAACATATCTGAAGTATATTCATAACAAATGTGTAAGAGCAAGGAATATCGCTGTGATGTGCGGCAAAAGGATGTTGAGCTTCACATGGATTTATGATTTACGATTTTTTTCATTTTCTATAGGTTTCAGCCCCAAACAGCAAAATTTAAGAAGTGCACCCATACTCTTTAACTGTATTTGAATTCTTTTTTTTTTTAATCCACGCTGGCCCGAGACGTCGTTCGCATGTGCCTGGAGCTTCATTTCTGTACTTTCTCACTATAAGCAATTAATTATATCGAGCGCGCTGTCTGTACGCATTACACTGTATATAACCACACAACGTTTATTAGCCAGATGAAGAGAGCACGCAAAGGGTCTTCCAGGCATCTGGTTTAAAATGTTTATTAAAGCAGTGCAGGTTCTACCACTTCACTGCGCTTCAAGTTTCTTCATTCCTTTTCAACGCTCCATCACTTTTCATTTAAACACACTTCCTGACATTAGGGTTTTGTTGAGGCTGTAAACACAGCTGGCGTTATCTTTGCATTTTCACGATCAGCTCCCCGGAATGAATAAAACAACTGGTTCGTTCTGTCGAGTGTTTGAGCTGTGACAATGACCAGAGTCCTAGATGAATGTAAATAACTGGGGGTAATTCTTCTTCAAGTGTAAATGAATTAAAAAAAAAAAAGTGTAGTCACACATGAAAGGAAATTAAAATCAAATGCATGTAGATGTTTAATTTAGAGAAAGAAAGAAAGGAAAAAACAGAGAGAAAGCCTTTTTCTTATCGGCTGCTACGGTGAGGAAAAGCAGAGCAATTTCCAGAAAGAGGAACACAGAGAAGCATTTGAGAGAGCTGCAGATAAATGTGAGCAAGGTGGGAATGGAGGATGATGGGACAGAAAAGAGGGAAAGTAAGATGAATCCCTCGCTCTACAGAAGATGACACGCTGGTTCATGGGCCTATTAGCCACCGGGCTGCTCCCAGCTGTCCCTCAGGGTGTGAGCATGTAGGCTTTCGATTCCCACGAAGAAAAACATTTTTAATGGAATATATAAACTAAGAGGAAGTGTTTCACGTGTGAATGTCGACAATGAAATCCCAAATACTATTTATTAATGAAGGTGTTGACAAAAAACAATGACATGAAAACAAGGACAATAAACCCGAAGGACGTAAACCTCCGGAGTCCCGTTTAGCTACTCGTTAGCAAGCGTCTTTTTCAAGACACGTAAAAGCTTTAAAAGAAGTTGCGAGTGGGATATTACTGATGTATTTTATTTCGTAGAAGACAGCGTAAAAATATCTTGAGCTTGTGTAGCCACACACTTTATTTCAAGCTTTTAACCAAAAAAAACGCTGACTCCGGGACGATGGAACGCTAACTCGTTTCCGCGTTTTCGGACTCTGTCCTGCGGCACTTTATTAGGAGGAACACGAAACAGGTGCGAGTGATCAGTGAGTCATGTGACATGCTGGGGCTGATGGGTAGTGTAGTTCTGTTCCGTATTCAGCGCAATCATAACATTTTATGTGTATATTAATAACGGGATTTTATATTATAATATACATTTAATTTTAATCAGTATTCGAACTACACATTATACCTTCTTTAAAAAAAAATCGCAGTCGTGTATTCTATACTGTTCAAAGATTTGTAAAGAAAACACATTTTAAAGATGAAATTATGAAATACTTTATGAAATTCACTTCATTTCCATTTTTTGTTTAATTAGTTGTTGTTGTAATATTTCATGCAGTGGATTTACATTTGGGATTTGAATGTGTGTGGATATTCAGAGTTTATTATTTGTCGTATTTATTTTCGCTGGAAAACTTGAACGTTTTTCATGCGGCCAAAGTAAGCGAATATTGATTTCTGTCAGTGTTTAATACTTCTTGCTACTGCGCTCAGAGAACGCCTTCTGGCCAATCAGAACTCACCATTCCACAGCGCTGTGGTGTAAATAAACAAGAAATCGCTCCGTAGCAGAGAGAGAGAGATTAGCGTCCTGCCTTTCACCAGCCGTGTGAAAGCCGTTCGTTTACTGTCAGTAATTAATCATCTTCGCTCCCATTCTCGCTCACAGTGACAGAAGTGACAAACATTGACGGGTTAATTAGGTAAGAAAGTAGGAGAGTTAAACTGGCATGTTATAAAGTTAAGTTCTCTTTAATACTTCACACTCCTGTAAGGACCTGAGAGAATTACATAAGCTTCCAACAAACAGTAATCACCGGCCGTCTGTGTTGCAAGCTGTTGAGTCATGCTAGGATATTCTTGATAGATCAATATGAAATCGTGTGAAGGCAGTAGAGAGACAAAAACAGCTCTCCTGGCTGCCCAAACGCATGAGAAATATGATTATGCCGTTTTAATTGGCTACAAGCAATTATGTGGAGATTTGTATAATCTGCCCGCATCTGTTACATTCACAAACTGATCAATTTATAATGAGTGAAAACTCCGGGCCACAAAACTGCAAGTAACAAATCAAAGCTCTGCGTTTAACCAAAAGTGGCAGTAATTTATTTTATAATGTCGCCCTGCTATCATTCCCTTCCAATTTAGCCACTTGATGGTAACCAAAGCATTTGTTTCTTATTTCATATTTCACATAACCCAAGGCCATGTAGTACTTATCATTGTTTCATCTTAATTCTTTAGTTCAAGCACTTTAACATCGAGTTTCCTTTCACTGCCTGGAAAATATAACTCATCACGTTTGATCCAGAGGAGAGGAGAAAGAGATCAGGTGGATATTTACTTCTGGGAGAAGAGGTCTCTGTAAGGGCTGCCGTGCTGCAGAGCGATGCCGTAACCCTTACTGCTCATGCTGTTTCCTGAGACGGTGACGGTGCAGTCGTCGTCCGTCAGCGCTGCGTACTCCACCACTGCCATGTCCCAGAGGAACGCGTAAGGGCCTTTCTTCGCCTGCACGGGGGAAAATAAACAGTCGGGGGAAATGCAGGGCTAATGCTAACGATTAAACACTAGCTTCTATTCAGTTCTAGTTAGCATAATGTTAATCGTCCTGAGAGCAGTTCCAGTTGGCACCCTTGGTAAATATGAGCAAAGAAGGCTGTTAAAAATGGTCTTTGTTGTTTTACCTTTTGATCTTTTGTTTAAAAAAAATTCACAAAAATACTCAATTTCAAACACAACACAGGTTTATAAAAAATATATCTTTGTTAAATATAGATGTGCAACAATTGTTGGCACTCCTATGAATTCATATGAGAAAAATATCTTTGAAGTCATTCATAACAATGGGAATACAGCTGTGATGTGCAGCAAAAGGTTGCTGAGCTTCACACAATGGGGCGTGTCTATAAGAAAATAGCACAAGCATTGAAAACGCCCATTTCACCATCAGGGCAATAATTAAGAAGTTCCAGTCAACTGGAAATGTTATGAATCGACCTGGAATTGGACGTGTGTCTGTATCGTCTCAACACACTGAAGAGGACGGTTCGAGTGGATAAAACATCTCCAAGGATCACAGCTGGAGAACTGCAGGAGTTAGTTGTGTCTTGGGGTCAGAAAGTCTCCAAAACTACAATCTGAAGTCACCGACATCACCACAAGCTGTTTGGAAGGGTTTCAGGAAAAAAGCCTCTACTCTCATCCAAAAACAAACTCGAGCGTGTTCAGTGTGCAGACACTACTGGAACTTCAAATGGGATCGGGTTCTACGGTCAGATGAAACCAGAATAGAGCGTTTTGGTAATGAACACAGAGGTGGTTTTGGTCACACAGAGAGGTAGCCGTATGGAAAAGTACCTCATGCCCACGGTTAAATATGGAGGAGGATCTTTAATGTTTTGGGCTGTTTTTCTGCCAGAGGACCTGGACATTTTGTTAGGATACCTGGCATCATGAACTCTATCAAATATCAACAGATATTAAATGAAATCCTGACTGCCTCTGACAGAAAGATTCAAATGGGCCGTGGTTGGATCTTCCAGCAGGACAGTGATCCAAAACATCATCAACATCAACACAGAAATGGTTTACTGACCACAAAATCAAGATCCTGCCCTGACCATCCCAGTCCCCTGACCTGAACCCCATAGAGAACCTGTGGGGTGAACTGAAGAGGAGAGTCCACCAGCGTGGACCTGAAATGTGAAGGATCTGGAGAGGTTCTGTATTATGTACATAATTACCACGTTTGCCAATATTAGTGGCGGGCACTGTATATACTGTAGCTACAATATTATGGAAGCGCTAACTGGTTATTACAGCACATTCCTGACAGCCGCTAGACGATAATGTCGCAGTAATTACAGTAAATCAGCACAGCCATGGGGACTGGGCTCAGGTATATCTATTTAAGTGATTAATACACTGCTGGTCAGAGGTTATAACTAATCTTATCTCCTGTAAGGATAAAAAAAATCCTGCTAAGCTGTCTCAGCGTTCAGATCCGCAAGTGGTGTGTAGACTTCCAGTACTCCGGCTAATTAGCCAAGTAAAAGGGACTGACAGCTCCTCTTTCTTTTTCCAATGTCATCATTAATTCCTTTGTTTGCACTCGCTTGAATAACGAGAACCGAATAATGTTGCTGTTACGAGTGTTTGTGCAAAGACTAGGATGGACAAAAACATGACTGTTTTGTGTGGAATGAAAAGGTGGACGGGAAGGTTGTGTTATTAATGCTCTCGAGCACATTCTCTACCAAATACCAAAGCTGACGCATGACAGATGATAGTACTCGTAATAATGCCATTCATTAAAATGCTTAAACTGCTCATCAGAATAATGAGTGTGAATGTTTGTGGGAGGAAGCTGTGAAACAACGCATTCATCAGAAAAGGCCATTGTTCCCGTGTATGGAGAACATTTTTACTTTATAAAGTGTAATTCCTTTAGTACAATAACAATTTGCCAGTCGTGTTTTACTCATTTAAATATATACTTTTTTATTTTATTTTATCAATTCATACTATATTTAATGTTGTCGAACTCCTGTGAAACATTACACTACAGACTCCTTCCATATACGTTACGTAAATAAACACACAAGTAACCCCGTTACTATGGAAACAGCAACGTAGTACAGTGAGAAAATGAATCAACACCTTCTGACCAATCAGAATCCAGAACTCAAGAGTGCTGTGGTTATACAGACGTTGTTTACCTTGCGGATGCCCTCTGACGGACTGGACACGGAGTATTCCTGCCCGTTATTTTTACTGATGGTCCTCCAGAGCTCAGAGTAAGTACTGTCCTGCTCCAGTGGGTTTGTGCCTTTGGCTCTGAAGTAGTCATACACCGCTGAGTCCCGCACAGTACCGTAATCCAAGTCGACCTGTCTCGCCAGGTCCTGAAACGTCCTGTATGAGAGAGAGAGAGAGATGATATCCGGTAATGGCTAAAGTGTCATGTATAAATGTAGCTGAGACTATAAAGTATAGAGATGAAGTCTCTGCGCTCTGAGACGTGACTCAGGGGTCTGGCCATGTTAAATGTCTTAACTGGGAGAATTATTACACATACTGTGCATGACTTTATGAATATGAGCAAAGAGCAAACGGAACTGAATAACACACAGAATCATGAAAACATTTCTGCTCCAACAAAACGATGTGGTGTGTGAACATCGTTACTGTGATTACCGAGTCACGATCTTTGGGCCATAGTCGTGTTTATCAACTATTTATTTATTAGACTAGCGTCTACACGTGTCCCTGACATTGTTAAGATCACAGGAAGGCGTTCCGTGCTGTTCATCTCTCCATTTCTTAGTAATTCGGAGTGGAGTTGCTATATTTGTACGCTCTGAGCTCTTGATATTCTTTGTATTTATACAGATTTGTGGTTGTTTTCCTGAAGGATGCTGCTTCCTTTTCTCCTCTCTCAAACAGAGATGTGTACGTCTTCCGAGAAGGTCCCGAGCTGGACCAGAGGACTCCGAGTTTAACCCCAGTGGTGTCAGAGAGCGCCCGGGTGGACGTCTGAACAAAGCCCTTAACACTGCAGTGCTCAGTGAAGTAGAGCTCAGTTTGGATAAAAGCAGCTAGGGAGATGAATAAAAGAAGACAGGAGCACAATGTGTACTGGCCTGTTGGGCCTCACTTTCGGTAACTACTGAGAGTCTCTCTGCACATCCTTGTAAAAAGGAAAAAGAAAAGCTCCCCTAATTGTTCTTATTTCTGCGGGATTAGTTTCTCAGTAGAAATCACACAGACATGGTGCTTGTTGTAGGGGCGTGGCTTGTGAGCATCAGTAAGTCACATGACCATCACATTGTGTAGTGTGCAGTGGTGTCTCAGTGGGTTACTGATCAGAAGGTCAGGAGTTCAAGCCCCAGCACTGCCAAGCTACCTCTGTTGGGCCCTTGAGCAAGGCCCTTATAACCCTCTAGATATGGATCATCTTTACACTGAAGAACAAGCGCAGAAGCTCGCACTTTCACACATATAACACAACCGGTGTGACGCATTCAGATTAAAATCCCAGAGAAACTCTGGTCAGTATCAAAAGATCGAGTTTTTTTTTCCCACCTCATATCTGAAAATAGTTTCACAACATTCTTTTTTTGAGGTCCGTTTTAATCATGCGGCCGTGGGTGCGCTTGGAAAAACAGCCTGAGGAAACACCTCCTCCTGAGAAGAGTATGGAGAGCGCAAAAGAGCCGAGATGAAGGCAAAGTCCGCGGAGGTGAAAGAATCAGAAAAGTCTGAAGGGGAACAGGGACAAAGGGAATTCCTGAATCTAACCCTATAGCCTCGAAGGAGAAAACACATGAACATCTTCGTTTCATTTCTTCATCGTTTTCCTTTCCTGAAAACAACAGAATCATACATATATATATCGTATATATATATATATATACATTAATACAGTATGTCATGTTAAATTTGTGAATAATCAAATAAGCCCCATACTGCATCCTATGATCTCATTTCATTAGGCGTGAACTCATTATGTCGTTAGTTAAAAGAACAAAGGCGAGAAAGAAAAGAAAGTTCCAGAGTAATATATTGACCTAATGTAGCCCATTAGATTCAGCTCTTTGCCAGATTGCTTTTGGAGAACTCATGAAATCAAAACTAGGTTCAATCAAACTCTCTCTCCCATCGCTCTGGTCCGGAATCTTCACCGACATCATCTTCGGTCGAGACTCGGTCCACATCGATCAGTGTTAGACTAAGTCAGACATGTCCAGAGCAACAAATGAGGCCCGGGGCTTCATCTGTACTGAAAATGGGATGGCTATCTAAAAAGGATATAGATCTCATCTCTCCGCTGGATAGTGTACATAGAATAATTATTGAATTTGAAACTGTTCGGTGTGCCTGATGGGCCTGTTCATCCACTTAATTAAATCATGGGGGAAAAAAAAGGATGATTACTCTGCCCTCAGGGGCCATTCTTCAAAACAACAGCTTCATCAATAATTCAGGGAAAATGACAGAAGTAAAAAAAAAAATCCAGATAAAATTCTGAATAAAAACCCAGCGATTATTAAAGCCGAAAGCAGACAGACGACGCATTAGCTTCATGGTAATGGTGGCACGTAACAACGACAGCCTGGGTTTCCTGCTGAGGCTTTTACACAGCTCAGTAGAAAGGAAAACTCACGGCGAGGGGAAAAAAAAAGTTTCACGAAAAGCAACAACTGCCAGATGAAGAATGAAACGAAGAGTACTGAGATTCAGGAACGTGTCAGGAAACAGCGAAGGTTACGCAATGCCTTATTGAAAAGCTGGAGAACTGATTACGTGGTGAAACAGCTTCTTGCATTTTCATCTGGAGTAAAAGAGCAAACGCTAGAAACACAACGCGATTTATCCCGCATTACGAGTCGCTGTAATCCAGGAACGTCTGACAGTTTGTAGAAGGATAAATGTGGGACGGTCTGGGAAAACCAATCGGATGTCTCTCTGGCTGAATTCTGGAAAACAGTTCAAAATGACACTAAATTGTTTTGGGGTTTTTTTCTGTCTATAACATACTTTTACACCTTGCCTTTAGGAATATTTCACCACGAACAAAGATGATCACCAAACCTTACCCAACAGTCAGTCTGCTTAAAGAAGATGGTTTAATCGCTAGCTTGCTAGCTACGTGCGGGTGAGTTCCTCACATCGTCATCGTCAAGCTTTCACCAAGGTGAGATAGTGCAGTGCACGTAAATCTAACGGAGATTAATTATGCGCTGAGTGAGGGATAAATACTGAAATTACACACCTCAGTATTCAGGCTTCAGAAGTTACGCACATGGGGCGGAGTTTGTCTAGAATGGAGGCGCGTCTCATTTACACTCGATTCTGATCTTGCGTCAAATAATAGGATGTGCTGGATCAAGTGCTATTCTATGCTCTTGAGTAGAGCTGGGATGGAAACCGTTTTCATCCTTCTTTTTTGTGCAAGCGCAAAAATTCAGCCCTTTCAAATGTCGCAAGTGCGAAGGTATAACCTTAATTATCCTAACGAAACGATTACATTAGCATGAATTATAATGCGACGTCGGAACGTCGTGTTTCCAAAAAAATGATAGATCAGAATTCTAAAAGCTGCAGACAAAAAGCATTCGTTTTAGCGTTAGCTTAATGGCGTGACATTTTCACACACACCTTGATTAGGAAAATGCACAAACCGAGAATGAGTCATTTTAATCGACGGTCCTTGAAAATGGCGGCATTATCCAGTCAGCGTGCTCAGCCACAAGCCGTAAAGAACAAGACGCATTGAAATGTGGGGTTCGAGAACGTAGTGCTTTGTGGACATTTCTGGAAGAGGTGCTTGCTGAAGTACATTTAAAAAAATACATAACAAAACGGGTTATTTGAGAAGAGGCAGGGACGTACCGTACGGTGTTGTCCATGCGGGACACGGTGAGGTACGCTGCAAGGTTAGCTGTGTACGATGAGCACACAATTAAGGTGAAGAGCCACCAGCTTCCCATCACGATCCTCAAAGCCACTGAACCCACCGCCGAGTCTCCACCTGCAGGCAGGACGGCATGATCAAACTCTCGTGTTCTTAATAAGCAAATCAAATTATACCATCTCGTTCTGGGGAAAATCATCATCATCATCATCATCATCATCATCATCATATTAGGATGAACTGAAAGAGGGAAAAATATTTAATTAACCTAATGGTTCAACCAAACATGCTAACACTGCAACTAGCAAAAAAGAACTAGCAGTGCTTTTCATTTACGCTATTTTTATTTCTCAAACTGTTCCTCTAGCGACAGCTTATGAATCGACTTGTGAGACTTAACTTTCTACAAATCAGACACGGCTATTCCTCATAGAGGAAGATGGTGTGTTGGACCAAACCGAGATGCTGCTGTGCGCTTATTAACCACATGCTAATTCCTCCTGTGCTAATTCCAGCATGCTCAATAAAAGTACAGACGTCGAGAACTTGCATAGATTCATCGCAGAGCCTTTTGTGCAGCACCTATCAATCATCAGAAAGATTAGACGGTGGCAGGCTAAGGACCGATGGGACAGGGCCTCCCCTGATTTAATTACAGTCTGGTTGGCATAAAAAGGCTTCGGTGGCAGCGTGCCAGGTGGTAATAGATGCAGATGGAGTGTCACATTTGCTGAGCTAGTCATTTTCTTGCTTTTTGGATCAGATGAACCCGTTACTCAGTGTCTCCACACAAAGGCACCTCCAGCACATCTCTGTTCTTTAGTAACTGTTCTTTAACCATCACAATCAGCACCACAATCAGCCGCAGAGCATCATGCGAGTGTGCTGGAGGTCGGCAAATAAGAAGCGGAGATATGACACAGCATAAATAATAATCATAATATAGACTTTTTATTATTATTATTATTATTCATGTTTTGTGTGTGTGTGTGGGGGGGGGGGGTTAACTAACCAGCCATCACATGCTAAGTGAAACCTTCAAACGCTGCATGATGTCCATTTGCGCCACAATGATATTCATATTGCTTGTGGAAGGCAGTTAAATGTCATTTCGTCACACAGTGAACATTACGCTTTCATCAAGTTGATGTAGATCTACGTGTCGTAGTGAATAGCGGCCGCACAAACGTTCACCGTGTTCCTGTGCTGAACATTACTTGTGGTTGAGGAACCACATTATATCAGTTTTCAGAACAATTTATATACTACAAAAACATACAGAGTTCACCAAACCGCCAAAAAAAAAGGGATTCAAGACCAGCACATGATACTCCAAGGACGAGGCTTAAACTACGAATAAAGGATGTTTTTGCAGCAGTAGCTGAGCTTTCCCACTTACCTTGGTGTACGAAAGCTCCGTAAACAAGCCACACAGCGCTGTGTAAGGAGTTGGACATGGTGGACGGAGCTCCTGTCGGATTCTGGCAGCGCAGCGACTGCATGCGGTTCAGCAGGAAGATCAGGACTCCGACCACAGGGATGGCTGCTGCGATGCAGGCCCACACTGCCAGGTCAAACGGAGCAAACAAGGAGAAGATGTTGATCTTCTCCTCCGGTTTTCGCATCAGGATCCCCACGGAGTAATCCATGTATCGTTTGCTGAAGTCCACTACGTTCTCGCGCTCAGGTGTTATGGTGATGGCTGACACGGCTAGATCGGCCCTCTGCATAGACAAACTCACGTCAGTTTCGGATCATAAATACTCTTGTGCCCTAAACGTAACGGCTCGTAATCTTACATGGGGTAAATTCTTACGAACGTTCGATCTGATCCACTCAGACGATCCTTATAGCCGTCTCACCCAGCTTCTCCATTGCTCATTCATTTCTTTATATTCATAGTGCTCATTCACCACCTTTTGACATTCCAGTCTGCATTTCTGAACATTTTCTCTCTTCTCACGCTTGGTTTTATGTCCGGCATGTTCATTTTGCTTTTTAATTGCCCTGCATCGCTCCGTGTGCCTGACCTTTGACCCCTGCTTGCAGTTTGTCTGCTAATTTGGATCTTCAATAAGTGACTTCCACTTTTAATTTCAGTTTCAGGAATAATTAGATAGCAGTAGCCTTAATAGTTCCCTTACAAGCTACAAGATAATGGATGTCTCATGAAGCATGAAAATACGAACGGAGGGATTCCGATTCTACCCTCTGAGTTTTCAGAACATATTCTACCCCCGTTCCCTCGTTCCCTTCGCGCTGATGAGTTCCTGAAGCACTCACCTTGTTAATAAGTTCCCCAATCATGCCATTCCAGGAACCATTTGGAAGCTGAGAGCCATACTTGCTGTCTGCTACCTGGTAGATGTCATATTTGAAGCCGAGGATCTTCGCCAAGGCGTCAAGAACATCGATGGAGAATCCTTTGTACCTTTTGGGCTGCCCGAGAATGTTTTCTGCTACCATGACAAATGGGTCCTCCTTTAAAGAGAAGACATAGATCATTTACTATGATTGATTTTCCTGACAATTTCAAACAAGTGTGCAACGTGTTCTTCCCATTCAGAGCGCTGTCGGACATACGTGGTGTGATGGAGCAGGGTGACACCAATGGCATATTAAAACAGTCTAATAAGGAACATGTAGTGGAAAAACAAAGGAAGTACACTTCTAGCACTCCTTCTGCTAAATATTTCAAGGCGAACGTGCTGAATTATTCATCTTCCTCTCGGTTCTAATGAAGGAAAACAATTTTGTATGCAGACAGACGTTGAGATATTAAAGGAAAAAAGAAATAAAGGATTTACTTTGACAAGTTTAGACGTCTCAAAACAAATTACTCGAAGATAAAAACAAATAAACGAATGCGAACGATTCTCACCAGGAGTGTGACAACTTTCACTGTAACCCCTTGCATGCCGTTCTCAATCCGACTCTCCTTCAAGCTCCCGTTGAGGCCGTGCACCGAGTCCCAGGTGGCTAACTGCAGGAGACAGAAAAACACACCAGAGATCGTCAGCTAGTCGTTAATTTGCGCTTTAGAAGGTTTCGATTCTGCTCGGTGACTGCAGTGCACATTATTATTATTATATATTTAACGTATATTAAAGAAGTTTATTCTTTTTCTAGCAATCTGACACAACTTGCACCAAGGTGAGAAAAAATAGACAATCTTAGGCTTTTCAATATGCTCACAAAAACTCTTCTCAGATTCTCAGAGCCACCATTTATCCTTTAATACAAATATAGAACACGTAAAATCCGGGGTGGGAAAATCAGTAGCCCAGGACAAGCAGATTTCTTTATTTGTAGTTAATCAGCACACGGGCAGATTCAACAACCAGAGATATGAACTTGTACATTAACTAAAGTCTATATTAGCGCACATAGCTAGCTAATTAGCTCCCCATACAGTATGCCATGAGATTATGTTAGCTACGTTTAGGCCAGAGAACAGGACTGGACAGCACTTTATTCACCCAGTGGACTAGCTAATGAATGTATGATTCGTTCATTTCTGTACACACACACACACACACACACACACACACCCTGTTGGTGCAAAAATTTTCCCCTGAGCGGTACGTCACAGCATCCATCGATCAACAAAAGTCATCACAGAGTCGTCTTGATTAATGTCTTTGTCTGGAAATGTTTCTCTAGTGGCACAAAAAAGCTAGCAGTGACTCTGTGCCAAAGAAGATAAATAAAAAAAACATAACAGACTGAACCGAATCACTAGCGGATAAAAGCTTTAATGTACTATTACACACACACACACACACACACACACACACACACACACACACACAAGGTTTGCCTCTCATGGTCTCTCATGGTCATCTGTCTCAGACACGCTTGCTGTTTGCTCGTGGCCAACCAAGAACCAGGTAACACTGCACATTAATATTCTAATATTGAATAAATGTGTGTTTACTTAATTAGAAATATACACCATTAGTCCTGGAGCAAACCTGATCATCTTCTGATTCGTTTATGATTATTAGTGCAGGAGGAAAACACTCAAATGTGCCAGACAGAAACACTCCAGACCATGGATCTAAAAAAGCATTTATTAATAACGTGTTCAATCATTAGTGATATCGATCGTGTGCCAGTTCTAATCCAATAACACAGCGAACCCAATAAAGAAATCCACATTTTCTTTTCAAAAAAGACAAAATCTTAACACTTTAGAATACGGATCCGTCATTAACGATTAACGACGCAGGAAGAAATGAATAACGCGATATTAATGTTCTAGTAAATACTATTAACTAATTAATAACTCTGATTAGCGAATTATTACGTAAATAATCTTATTTTGTTAACAGTAGCGGTTTCGCATTAATTATGAAACTGTATGTAGTTTCTGAGTAGTTCTCTGGTAGGCATGAAAGAAACACTAGTTATTGATTAGCTAATACTGAAGTACCGCAATCCAAGTCTCTAGTTAGTTAATAGTATTTACTAGAACATTAATATCGTGTTATTCATTTCTTCCTGCGTCGTTAATCGTTAATGACGGATCCGTATTCTAAAGTGTTACCAAAAGATCCCCTTCTCCACAACCATCCACGCTAAACCGTAAACCGTATTCCATTAAATGATGCGATGTGGTTTTAGATTAATCTCTGCACGAGTTCATCTACACACAGGTCAGAATCAGGATTAAGCCTCAGGATAATGAAATTACCAAAACGCAGCAGATGTATGACTTATGCGTTCTTTTTTGTGCGTGTGAGCTGTCTTGTTAACTCTGTTGAGCACCTGACCGTGATGAGAATGTTAAATGGAAAAACGTTGGTGTTCACTCCTCTGCTTCTCTGTAATAAGCTTCTGTGCCGTGCTTCTGCGCTAATAAAATGCTGGAGACGCACTAGGGCTTGCCAGCCTAGGGCTTCGAAATACCATTTTTCTAGTACATAATATTTAGATAACTCTCCAGTGATTCCAGCACCACCAGGGGTTTCTTGATTACACACATGAGCTTCCTCCAGCAGCAGGGCTGGTCTTCACTCAAGGTGCTTGTGGAAAACTTGCGATAGCAAAAAAAACACTCATAAAAAGCCCTCATTTTGGTGCTGAGTCACTGCCAGAACAAACACAAAGTGCAGATACGACATTTATAGAGTACAGTACATCAAGACAAAAGCTCCCAGTTGCAGGGGACAGGAACAGGACGGATCGGCCTATTAGAGTTCTCCCAAAATGGAGACAAAACTTCATCTGAAGCCAAAATGCACCAGGAGCAATATTCTCTCTTTTTATTGCTGCTTTCTTGCTTTATTAAAGATGAGTATGAGGCAGAGATCGACATGATACAAAGACGGCTGGAACTTTACGTCTGCTTAGCACCATGAACAACAACTAGCAGTAATTAGGTAAAAGAATAAACACACACATATATATATATATATATATACTGCTGCTATAGAGATATACTGAATGAAGAGGAGCTGTGATACTGCGCCATAGCTTATATCCATTTAGAGTTAGTGTTCATTCTGTGGGACATACTCTCACACAACCAATCAAAATTCAGAGCTTAGTGCTGTAGGCTATTGTATGATCCTTTTCCAACCTCAACCTTTTGTTATGGGCCAAGGCCTACACACTGGCAGGGTTTTACCCATTCACCTTGTTGCTGGTCCACAAAATAGTTTAATCATGCTTCAGTATTTCTCTCCTATCAGTATGGTTCTTTATAATGTTCCTTCCTTATTCTTCAAAATGCTGAATAGAAATGTATGAGTGCTACAGCCTGGAATAAATGTGAAGTAAAAAACATCCGGAATGAATGACCTGATGATCCTGTCCTGAAGCACAGTGCTCCATCTCAGAGATTTTCCTCCTTCCTAGCCAACTCGGAACCAAGGTCAGCTAGTGAAAGTGATGGGGTTAAATGTCACGCCGCTGCCCCGTCCGTCACAAACACTCGTCAACATGGAGTGATGATCTTGAAGAGCCCAAGGCTGAGAGAGCTGGCCGACCGATTCATCAACAACTGTCAGATTTTCCCACTCTGTGTCAAACTTTTCACTACAGTGACAAATGAAATCCAGGACATGACGGATGGTGTATCAGAACGGAGACTTAGAGGAACTAAAGAGGAGGACTCGTAAGCTCAAAGGACAAAGAAACATGTCATTTATTGCTTATCATGTATCTTACCTTGCCTCATTGAGGCTGACCGACAGCTTTGTAAATACACAAACATCCCTGGTGTCTCATTTCTCATTAACTATAATAACTATAAGTATTTCTTAAAGAGATTTTACTATAATTATATTACTTTACCATGTTACTTACAGATATATCACTATACTATATACATTACTACTTTTAAATATAATCAGCTCTTCCCTTAGCACTGGCGATGCACCTAAATCACTTAAATTAGCAGTTATTAAACCCTTGATTAAAAAACCTGACCTTGACCCCTCTCAACTGTCCAGCTATAGACCGTTATCAAATCTCCCCTTCATCTCCAAGATATTAGAGACGGTCGTACACAGCAGCTCTGCTCGTACTTACACAGGAACAACATTCATGAAATGTATCAGTCAGGATTTAGACCTCATCATAGCACAGAGACAGCGCTGGTTAAAGTAGTAAATGACCTTCTACTGACCTCTGATCAGGGTTGTGTCTCACTGCTTGTGTTACTCGACCTTAGTGCAGCTTTTGATACTATAGATCACACTATTCTCCTTGATAGATTAGAAAATGTTGTACCCAGATGAGGACGGGTTCCTTCTGAGTCGGGTTCCTCTCAAGGTTTCTTCCTCTTAAAACATCTTAGGGAGTTTTTCCTTGCCACCGTCGCCACTCAGTGGCTTGCTCAGTTGGGATAAATTCACTCCTTTAATATCTGTACACCGTGTTGATATTTCTGTAACGCAGCTTTGAGACAATGTCTATTGTAAAAAGCGCTATACAAATAAAACTGAATTGAATTGAAATTGAATATACAGGAACTATAACTACATTACTTATCTTACTATACCATATTACTTATTACTTAATATTGCTATTATAAAACTGTACTATAAAACTATACTATGTATATGTAGCTATATTACTATAGTCAGTGGTGGAAATGGCCGAGATGCACTGGGGGACTCTAGTTGGGTCGTTTGTGGAACTCACTTTTATAGGCTTATGTGTGGATAAAAACAGAATAGAACGTGTGAAAGTGCACTATAATTACTGTACTTCTTAGCAGTGTGAGGTGTAACGAAACTGCAAAAAATCCCTTATTTGTTGTCCATGGAAAACGTAATGGGTTCTGTCACATTAGGAAATGAGATTTGCAGCACTCTGAGCATGCATCTTTTTCAGAAATGAGAAAAACTATGAGCTCGCTCATCATATCCTGTTAACAGGAGGGAAATGGTACAGGAAGGTTAATGCTTGGACAGAGATGATGCAGAGAGCTTGACAGTTGCTCAATCTTTGGTACCACTTCCCAATTACTTCCCATAAACATCAGCAAAACAAATCTATTTGTAAATGTTGTAGTGTCTAGTAGAAGTTTAGCCAAAGTCGGCCATCTTAAGTTCCTCGATGAGTTTTTTTTTTTTTTTTACAGCAGAAAGTCTGATTGCGTGCTCCCTGTGTGGAGGAAAAAAAGAGGATGCAATTCCCACCTTGTTAGATCCCTGCTTATTTGATTTTCTAGAAGACCCACTTGTATTTCCTTAAATGGGATTTCAAAAACTGTGGCTCTCTTTTGCCGAGCAATATTGTCTCAGAGAAATCGAAGCTACCAGGTGCGGTAAATGCATAGATGAAAAAAAAAATCCGTCTGGCGAGAATGAAAGAGAGCAGGAACAAGAAAATAACACCTCAATCTCCATTACTCTTAATCTATGAGCTGCTCCAACTGTGGGGAAAAGCGCAGGAGCAGAAAGAAGAGAGAGATTGGAGATTAAGATAAGACGAGAGAGGACAAGACATGGAGAGTGACGGCCTGAACGACTGACGATATCTCTTTGTGGCTGGCCGCGAGCTTCCTGCTTTCCGTTAGCTTCTGAAGCATATCAAATTCAGCTTGGAGATGTAGTGAATGTGTGTGTGCTTTAAATTCATGACATATGTCAAATAAACAGGAGCGCCCCTCGTTTGTCTCTATAGCGAGTGGAGATGGAGTCGGCTGGATTAATGTCTTGTTGGGACGTGCTGGTTTCGGTGAGTGAGGCTGGGGCTCTAATAAAGAACAACAACGGCAGTGAGTGCACTTGACGTGCCATTAGCTGTCTTTGCCTTTCATTACAGCTAATAAATGTGCCGAGTGTGTGAGGGGAGACCAGTGCCCTTTGGGAGTGTGTGTGTGTGTGTATGTGTGCCTGCAAGCTAAATGGCCATGGTCTCAGGAACCTAATGGCCATAATGCGATATGCTGGGTTCATAATTCAAGTCGGGATGCAGGGTGATTAAATCTTCATTACCAGCGGACTGTTTCGGTCCTCTCTCCTGTAATTTGCATTGCTCTTTATTTTTAAATGATAGATGGGAAGCAAAAGATCGGTGAAAACAAAAACAAAAGCAACCAAGAAAATATGAGAAAATAAATATCTATCCAGGATTATGAAGGCAGTGATTGAGATTTATGGCATGCGCTTCTTGTTGATCTCACCTTCACCTCACTGACGGGAAACTAAATAAAAGTCACTCCTAATTTTGTTTGGCAGAGCATGAACGATTCTGAGAGAAGCCTGCGTCCAATCCGCTCACTCCGTGATGAGCTCCTCAGCAGCAAATCTGCCACATGCGCCACATAAATACACGATGAGGCGTGGTGTTTGATGAGTGAAGTGGAGTATCTGTATTATACATATCATATGATCCTGAGGAACGCTACGATCGCGGTTCTCTCTGCGTGGTGTTGTACATATTCTCCCCGTGTCCGTCTGGGTTTCCTCTGGGTTCTCCAGTTTCCTCCGACACTCCAAAAACATTCCGGTAGATGGACTGGCTATGCTAAACTGCCCCAGTATTCCCACTCCACACCCAGTGTTCATAGGATAGATGCTGACCAGGATGAAGCACCAGGGACTTGAACTCAAGTCGCATGCCAAATGACTCTTTGATGACTTGTCTTTTCCTGGTGGAGTTAGAGTGGTAACAGGCTGCAAAGCTCTACCCCCAGCAGCAGATTCCAGCTCCTCCTGGGGGATCTCTAGATCTATGTTCAAAAACCAATTGTAAGATATAACCTCTCCAATGGGTCCTGATACAGCTCTGTCAGGAGCCAACCAGGGCTTGCAAATTGTCCAAATGACCTCCTGATTCAGAGAAGAAGCGATTCTGAGGATCTCCCAGATTGTTCATCTTCTCACCCCTCAACGGAGAGTATTCCTAGCAACCCTGCAGAGGAACGTCATTTCAACCAGCTGCACTTGCAACCTTCTATATATGGTATATAAAGGCATACCCTGCTTGGATTAGGGATATTAGAGATCTGTCCCTGGAGCCAGCCCTGGGGGTGGTGTCTGTAGGTGAGTTCCTGGTGACCTGCAACCACAACCCAGTGAGGTTCAGATGGAAATGGTGACACGGAGCCATCTTGCCGGCCAGTTGTGCAGCAGGCATGTCAGCATGTAAGCATGTGTAAAAATCCTGTAGGGGCAGAAACATCCCTGGCCAGCACTGGAATATATTTATAGACCACTTCTTTTCATTGTGCATGTCAACATTAAACACGGCAATGATGGAGAACTTTATTTTGCAAAGATATAGAAACAGCAGCTGCATCACCAATATAGATCGCCATTAAATCAGTCACTTCATGAAAATAGGGAGCATGTTTCGCTCTTCCTACCAGTAGGAGAACGTGATGATGCATCATGCTACAGCGCCCCCACTGTTTAAACTGGTACTGCACCACATGTATACTGTAATCCATTACAGCATACACACGGCAGCCATTTTGCACACATGTAATTATATGCAAATTTAATCCAGGCATTAGATAAACTCAGACTTGTGAAACTGCAGGCTGGATGAGAAATAAAGACGAGGGTAATGTGTGCAGCTTGTCTGTGAATTTCATGACTAGCACTATAATTTATTCAGCGGTAATAAAATGCAACAGTGAGCTGTTTTCACAGTGAGACTAAAGTCTGGCAAATAGCGAGTTGGACAAAACGTAAACATGCATTTATTTACGAGGTTTTTCCGTGTTCTACCGTAAGTGTTCCTGATTACCGCAGCGAGTTCAGATCTAAACAAGATCCCTAGAAACAAAAACATAACTGGAGGTGAGGTGCATAGGAAAACTTTACGAAAAAACCATCCGAGAGTGTGTTCTGTTCGTGACGTACGTGTGAACGAAGAATCTGTTCACAGGCTCCAGGCTATTTAAACGCGCTCTGCATTGGAGGTGTGGAAAATACGACGAAGATGAGATTTTACTTAGTTATCCATCCTTTTAAGGCATAACCTTGATAAATTTACTCATTTTTTAGAACTTGGGAATGCTATCATTTTTGCTTGAACCTGCAGAAAATTCGACACCTGATTTTTGGCTGAAACTAATTTGCGTTCCACACAATTGCTAATCAGCTGCAATAAATCTCACCGTGTGTGTGAAATGAATATATCTGCAGTGACTCCGCCCCATATTTGACACCTTAAGGTCGAAATACTCCAAACAGCATAAATCTCAAGAGTGTTATCAGGTTTTCTAACATGGTTTTACACACATATCTTCTGTGAATCAGGGCCACAGTTTATTCTCTCATGAGCAATGCCGTGAATCCATTGTTATGAAGCTAATATTGTCATAGTTACTGATATGTGGGTTATTGTCCTTCATTCACTTTCTAATTCATTAGATTGTTCACTATATCTTTCTCCACACACACACACACACACACACACACACACTCTGACTCTCTTGGAAGAACTACTATTGTTATTTTTATCTCTTTTTTGAGTCAGGCTGGCAAGCGTGCAGTCGCGTTAGGATCAAAAGTGATTCAGTTATTATCTAGAACCACATTAAAACCTGATGAAAGGGCTTCTACTACACAAATGTTTGCGTCTGCAGTGTTTCTGTACACAGACTTGATCGTCCAGCACATCCAGAACATTGCCCAGATCGTGAAACTGCCTCTGCTGGCTTGCCTTCTTCCTGTAGTTCATACTGGTGCCATCTCTTCCACAGGTAAGCGACGCACACGCACCCGGCCTCCGCATGATGTAAAAGAAAACCTGATTGATCAGACCAGGACATCTTCTTCAGATGCTCCATGGTCCAGTTCTGATGCTCACATGCCTATCGTAGGAGATTTCGGTGGTGTACAGGGGGTCAGCATGGACACTCTGACCGCTCGGTAGCTACGCAGATCCATACGCAGCAAGCTGTGATGCTCTGTGTGTTTCTGTCAGAACCAGCATGAACTTTTTCAGCAGTTTGTGCTGCAGTAGCTCTTCTGTGAGATCGGACCAGACGGATTAGCCTTCTCTCCTCACGCGCATCAGTGAGCTTTGGGAGCCCATGACCCTGTCACCGGTTCACTGGTTGTCCTTCCTTGGAGCACTTTTGGTAGGTACTAACCCCTGCATACCGGGAACACCCCACAACACCTGCTGTTTTGGAGAAGCTCTGACCCAGACGTCTAGACATCACAACTTGGCCCTTGTCAAAGTCGCTCAGATCCTTACGCTTGCCCATTTTTCCTGCTTCCAACACGTCAACTATTCACTTGCTGCCTAATAAATCCCACCCCTTGACAGGTGCCATTGTAACGAGATACTTAACGTTATTCACTGCACCTGTCAGTGCTTTTAACGTTATGGCTGATCGGCGTAACTCACGGTTCATTCCAGACTTTCCCAAGCGGAAACCGGAAATGTCAAAAGATGTCAAACACGCTTTTTTATTCTAAATATGTTGGTTAAAAATGCCCCAGGCAAGGATTTATCAATTTTCAGAATGGGGTTACTAAAAACAAACAAACAAACAAACAAAAAACACCACAGTGATACTAGCACATTAGAAAAACTCTAGAGCTCAGTTAGCATACCGTGGGCCTTTAACCGTGCTCTTGGGCTGTGTTTTTTTTTATCCCCCCTGAGCTAAGTTCAACTGTATGCTGAATTTGCTGTCACATTAAATCAGGGATTAAAATTTTAATGAGGCACCTTCTCCGAAGCTTTATCACGTCACGAAGAATGAAACAGTTCAGTAAATAGAGACCTTGAGCTTTAATGCCTAACATGCTTTTCTTTCATTCATCCTTTCTTTTTTCTTAAACATACCCGTTTTACGTCTTTTCCGAAGGTCTCACTGAAGCTGGTGCCTAAAATCTCAAACTGAACATGTGAGTTGGATCCGTTGTCCATGAAGTCCATAACTCCGGTGAGGCCGGTGATGCGACCCTGCCGAGAGAGGAACATCCGCCAGTTTAGAATGACACTGCACCACTTCTCACGCTAATGAATATCTAATGTCCTTATAGCATATCAGGAAGAGATAATCAGTGTTTGGACTGTAGGTTAGAGACTAAAATAGACTGAGGAGGTTTTTAGAGAGTTATCAATCCCTAAAAGAACAGAAAGATGGACAAGAAAAGATAGATGAAGATGTGGGGTCCTGGGCTGAACTCAAACAGCCACACGTCTAGCACTCGGACTTAAAGCGCCACTCAGAAATGCTTCAGTCTTTTATTCTTTGAGGCTCTCACACCTGGCCTGGAGTATTTTAGCTAGCAAGGTCAAAGAAGCAGAGATGGAGGGCTTCCTGCTAACAGATAACAACTTCTCAGAGAGGAGACTGTTGTACCTTCTGGATGGTCTCCAGCATGGACCAGCCTCCATTCCAGGGCTTGGTTGACTTCCGTATGCAATTCAGGCTGGCCATGCTGTGCCACTTCCTGTCCTCTAACTTCCTGTAGAAGGCGTTGGCCAGCATCAATACGCTGTCATACAGGTACAAGTTGGACACCTGAGAGAAAAAGACAAAGATGATTCATATATATATATATATCCCCACCCAATTTTCTTCCTTATTTAGTCCCAGGGACTTGTATGACTCCATGTAAAGGGATTAAAATGTGTGTAACCATTGACTTATAATTGTAAGGGGAATTTTTGACACCAACATCCATGCCACGGTCACCATTAGTGTTCGCATGATCTCCTGAAGCCGTGATACCTCAGAACTGACTGCTGTGTCTGATGTCACATCAACATTATATGAGTGACACAGTCCTCTAAAGCCTGGAACGACACGTTACAGCTCAGAAGCTCAGATGTGTGTCAGGTGCCAAAGTACATCAAGTGCTATAAAATCCAGGAAGAGGCTCAGATGCTCTCTGACATGCAGACCTCAGACAGGCACGGCTGATCAGGACAGAGAGGTGTCTCACAGCCGCACGCTATCATTAAGCCACTGCATCATCGCCGGTGACAGGAACTCATTTCTGCTTAGACTCATAAAGACCGTCACAGTACTGAAGTAGAAACACCCAGGCACGGGTAGTGTTGTAGGATTCGCTTCAGAAAGCCTCTTGTAAGGAACAGAATATGTGGGTGTGATGTCATGGAGCCAGACTGGAAGCAGAGTTGATTATTTTCCTATAACTGCATGTACTGGAGTGTTTGATTCCTCTGAAACCCAGAGCAACGGGACGCTTCAAAAAGTGTAACGCGACGTCAGCACACGACTCTCAGAAGAACACAAGAACCTGGAAGCAGTACGGTAAATTGCTGTTCATGGTGAGGCTCAGTGAGAATGTGTATGATGTGATGATACGGATTAAGTATAATTAATGCCGGAAGGAGTTAATGTTCAAGGTCAGCTGGTGTTGGTGCAGCACTGGTGGAGCTTTTAACACTGCTGACGCTGCAGCTCTTCACTGATAAAAACAAAACGAAGCAAAACAAAACTCACCCGTCTTCTCATTAAAATGTTTATGAATGTGTTATAGGAAAATAATCTGGAACACCAACAGGAACTGACCTCTAGCGACTGCAGGTATCCCTCCTGAGGGTCACAGAGCAGAGAGGAGATGCGATGGCTGTTTCTCATACAGTTCACACTACTGTCTCTCCACAGCGGGAAAATCTGCCGGATGACCGTCATCCTTCCCAAAGCGCTGTGGGCCAGTTCCATGATCTCAGTGTCGCTGATCTCCTAAAAAAAATTCAGACAGAGAAGCAGATAGATTGGGTTTTTTTTTTGTTATTTAGATGCTGTTTCATTTACCATGAAATAAAATTCAATTTGAACGGAAAGCGACGAGATGATAAGTCGGTAATTTCCTCAGCCTGTTCCGATCGCATCTACTTGGAGAAAATTGCCCCTGATCTTTCTTCAGTAAAAAAACGTCTCAATTGAAGGAGACCTGGCATTTTCTCAACTCATCATCCTAGTTATCCTATAATGAGCAGGAGCACGATGGGGAAGAAAAAAAAAAAGAAAAAGTTCACACAACGATTTCATCAAACTGCAAAAGAACAAAAATGTGGAATTTTATTGAAGCACTTTATCATTCCACCTCATTTAACACACCTGATTCAACTCATCAGTTAATTATCACTCCCATCGTATGGAGGACTGGTGGAGGACTGGTGGAGGACTGAGAAATTTGAATATTTTGAGGACTGTTCATTGCGTTCTTATAGAAACCGTCAGCCTTAACATTAAAACCACTGACATCTCGTTACAGCGGCACCTGTCGAGAGGTGGGATATACTGAATCATGCAGCAACTGAACAATCAGTTCTCGAAGTTGACGTGTTGGAAGCAGGAGAAATGGTCAAGCGTAAGGACTTTCACAAGGTCCAAACTGTGATGGCTAGACGACTGGGTCAGAGCATCTGGTGGCCTCTTTCAGCACGATAATGTGCCCTGGCACACTGCAAAAATGGTTCAGGAACTGTTTGAGGAACATGACGAGGAGTTCAAGATGTCGACTTTGTGATCCACACGTGTCCGATCCACCGAGGCCCCACCTCGCAACTTACAGGACTTAAAAGATCTGCTGCTAAAGTCTTGGTGCCAGATACTACCGCACACCTTCAGAGGTCTCGTGTTGTCCATGGTTCTCCGGATCAGAGCTGTTTCGGTGGCACAAGGAGAGGAAGACCTACACAATATTACGCAGGTGGTTTTAATGTTATGGCTGATCGGCGTACACGCAAACTATCGACTTCTGCTCGTTCTTCATCATTTCAGATTGTAAAATGCAAGAAGGATCTCAGGTGTACGAGTGAGACAGTAATTAAAGGAGGATGGATGATGTGAGCGTTTTACAGCTGCTGAGATCACCGCTTGATTGTAGAAGAGATGACCGACGTCCAGGTCGACTCGTTCACGCCATAACGCGGTGTTGGATTCATGAACGTTGGATTTCTAGACTTTTGTCTGGTGTAACAATCAAACGAGACGATATTTCATTTTTACAGCTCATTTTCCAGGGGAAAAAATGAGTTCATTCACAGAAAAGAAGGAAATAAATCATTTGTTCTTTAAGGAAAAACAAACCTACTTGGCTCGCTGTGACAAACACATATCAATCGGTGAAAGCTATTTAGTGTCTAAGCCTTGTTTTTCTCTTTGAATGTCACCTCCATGGATTTTATCCGGCGCTCTCTCTTTATGATACGTAATCCATTATATAATATACGTAGCTCTCTTTGTTCTTGTTTTTGGCCTTCAGCTTGTTGAATCTGTTTTTTTGTGCCTCTATTGAATAAACTCTGCACTTTGGGTGTCTGAGCCTGTAGCTGTACTGGAAAGAGTGCTCTGTCGCTGTTATGTAATCTTAATGCTACTTAGCCGACAAAAACAGCTATTTTAAAAAAAAGTGCATGAAAAGAAGAAAGGTCAGAAATAATGTTGTTATGCCTAACCATTTTACACAATACACAATGAGATAATTAAGGGATTGTGCAAAATGAAAAAATAAAAATGACACTGATTCCTTTGGACATGAAGTCATGTGTGTATCATGATGCACCTGCAAACGACACGGAAAAAAAAACAGAGGAAAACTACAGGGCGTGGGGTAAAGTCTGTTCAGCCTAATTCAGCCGGGATTAGTTTTCCTGCTGGACGTGTGGATGTAATTGGGTTCTTAGTCAGAATCCATGCATACTGCATATTTTACTTTACCTTTGATAAAATATCTAAGAGAAATAACTCCAGGTAATATATATATATATATATATATATTAATCCCATCTGAACCGACATGTTGGTGAAGATTGCATTAAATCCTGTGTGGAAAGAGCTTCCGCACTTTTCCCTTCAGCGTAAAGACGCTCCAGGATTTTCACTTTTCTACGGAAGCCAAAAGTTTCAAATGCGCAACAATAAAATATTATAGTGGCTTATGGTAGGGTTAGGCTTAAACTCAGCTACTGTAAATGAATCCGAAATGAGAGACGGAGAGAGAGAGAGAGAGAGAGAGAGACAGAGAGAGAGAGAGAGAGAGAGAGAGAGAGAGAGAGAGAGACAGAGAGAGAGAGAGAGAGAGAGAGAGAGAGAGACAGAGAGAGAGAGAGAGAGAGAGAGAGAGAGAGAGACAGAGAGAGAGAGAGAGAGAGACAGAGAGAGAGAGACAGAGAGAGACAGAGAGAGAGAGAGAGAGAGAGACAGAGAGAGACAGAGAGAGAGAAAGAGAGAGAGAGAGAGAGAGAGAGAGAGAGACAGAGAGAGAGAGAGAGAGAGAGAGAGAGACAGAGAGAGAGAGAGAGAGAGACAGAGAGAGAGAGAGACAGAGAGAGACAGAGAGAGAGAGAGAGAGAGAGACAGAGAGAGACAGAGAGAGACAGAGAGAGACAGAGAGAAAGAGAGAGACAGAGAGAGAGAGAGAGACAGAGAGAGAGAGAGAGAGAGAGAGAGACAGAGAGAGAGAGAGAGAGAGAGAGAGACAGAGAGAGAGAGAGAGAGAGAGACAGAGAGAGAGAGAGAGAGACAGAGAGAGAGACAGAGAGAGAGAGAGAGAGAGAGAGACAGAGAGAGAGAGAGAGACAGAGAGAGAGAGAGAGAGAGAGAGAGAGAGATTGTACATTTCCTCCAAATTTGCATTCTGTGTCTCTCTCAGTCTCTCTCTCTCTCTCTCTCAATGTCTCTCTCTGTATCTCTCTCAGTGTCTCTCTCAGTGTCTCTCTCAGTCTCTCTCTCTCTCTCTCAATGTCTCTCTCTGTATCTCTCTCAGTGTCTCTCTCTCAGTGTCTCTCTCTCTCAATGTCTCTCTCTCTTGATGTCTCTCTCAGTGTCTCTCTCTCTTTATCTGCACCTGTCCTTTCATGTTTCTGTGACTTTCTGTATTCGGGACGACGGATGTTTTGTAAATAAATGAAGTAAAACAGCTCGGTACATAGAATATTCATCACCAAGATGCTGCTCAGCCATTATTCATGAAATCATCTTGTAACCCAATGCAACGTCATTGTAAAGACAAGAACAAATCACACACACACACACACACACACACACACACACACACACACACACACACCATCAGCTTTCTCAGGAGGGATTCCAGGTGAGGTGAGTGACCTAGAAAAAAAGGTGGTGACGTTAACATCCTCTCCACGTTTAGAACTGTGCGGATGCGTGTCCTGTTTCATGCGGTGCACAGATTGAGAGATCTGGTCCGCTTTCACACTAAAAGCCTGCCGGTGTTTTCGACGCACCGAGGGGCTCGCGACGCCACTGCTAATTTCACACTCTGTTGTTTCACATCTGCAGGAAGAGCGGCGTGGAGACACGGCGCCGCACTTCACTGCGAATCTCAATGCAGGAAACCGAAAACCGTCAGAAGAACTGACAGACTTGAGTAAAACTGGACCAGTTATAATTCATGCTGTTACAGAAATAATCAACTTCAGGGCGGTAACAGTGACTCCGCTTCATCGCACCAGCATGTCGTTTATTACTTTTCCAGAACAGCACCACGGACAGCGTTTTTCTCCATACTTGCTATGACGGTTGACTGGATTAGAGGAAATCTACAAACCTTTCACGGACAAATAAACGTGTGGAACAATATTAGATAGTAATAAAAAAAAAATTTTAAACGAAGTACTGTAATCAGGCAGACCTTACAACAGCTAATGGTAATTATACGCCACGGACAGGGTGAAAGGAGGTTAATAATCTGCGAGTAATGCGAGTAAAGCGTCTGTTCCTGTGCTGCATTCTTCTGTGGGAAGGATGGAAAATGGACGCTGGGTTAAAAAAAAACAACAATAAGTATAAACAATCCGCCAGACGCTTAAAGGCTACTGCAACTTTTAGTATTCGCCGAGCAGCGAAGAAGGTGGAGGGATTGCTCCAGCACAGCGTGCGTCCTCACACTTCAGCTCTGATAATGTCTGACCGCTCAGGAGGACCGCGCTCACTTCCTTCCTGTGCTCTTTATTAATACGTAATGCTGACTTTGAATAAATAATGAGAACGCATTCGAAGACGCGCAACATTAGTCAAACCCTCTGTTTCGGAATCGTACATACTCTAGAACGGGGCAATCTGCATGCCGCGTCGTCAGAAAGCTGCGTGCATGAATATTTAACAGCCGCATATAATACACAGCGCAAGCGTTAGCTGCAGCCTTATAAAGCTAACGCAAACCAAAACTGTGTTCCGGAGACCGCATTAGTAAAGTTGACACACGTTCGCCTATTCCAGACTCACTGTGTGCACATAGTGTAGATTAAACACCATCTGCTGATGTATAAATGCCTCTTAATCTACTTTTGAGATGATTAGAGAGAGCATTTGTTTTGCAGCTGTTATGGCAGGCTGTTCTGTATGCAGAGGATGTAGTGCGATACGTAGGGCACGAGCTGAGCTCTTTTTTAACCTCATCTGATATACTGTAGACTGGAGTCGAGCACCGAGTTTGACACTTTTCCAAAAGGTACGTTAATCTTTACCTGGGGAAAGTTCTGGGTATTCAGAGTCAGGTTACGCACCTGCATAAGCTCCACCTTCAGATTATTAAACTCGCCTGCGCGCGTTAGAGCTGTAGTCAGGCCGTAGTTATCTCTAAATACTGACTTTTCTGTATGAAATGCTCCGTACACTGCGTTAGCGCAACTCCCAATGCCATGAAAGGGAAGCCCAATGGAAAAGTCAAAAATCTGCATGAGGATCAACACCAAGACCTCCTAAAATACCAGGACAACAAGGAGATCAAGAGACAAGGAGCCACAGGAAGCCACGGATTAGCTCTAATCGGATTTTACAAAGAAGATGTACAACATGGAGGCTACATATACACTACACACACTAATGAGCACTAATGAGACAACACAAGATGGATAACAAGAAACGAGAAACAGGTGTGAACGGTGCTCGTGGGGTGCCTTTAGAGCAGCAGACAGGAAATAGAAGCGGGAAACATCAGCAGGAATTATGAAACAGAAACTGTGAATGAAACAGGAAGGGAGACGTCTGCGCCGGTAATGCTCAACGTGGAAACACTCAAATAAACTTTTAATCACTCAAACATCAGTTAAATGCTAATACTTTTATAAAAGGTTAGAGTAGACACTCTATTTTCAGAATTATTGGCACCCTTCATGAGAATGATCCAAAGTGACTATAGGCTATATATAAACATTCAACATTTTTAACTGGTAGAAGTGAAGAAACTACTTTTCCCATCTTTCCTCTCAAAGAGCTCAAACTAAAGAAGGGAAAAAAAACAATTATGGACCACATTAATGTAAACATTAACATAAACAACTTGCCAGTTCTTGAAAATAACAAGACGGCGAGGCAGACGTACTGAAAGATCGTACAGGTTAGGGTCTCGTGAACTTTAACAGTATCATGAATTCCATCAAGTGCTATTTTAGCCCTCAGCCATGAGGTTAAGTCTTCACCATAGATGGATCTTTCAACATTAAAACTGGCCGACCAATGAGATTCGCGCGTTTGTTCACGTGCCTGAAGCCGCTGATGTTACATAAAAACCACGACGTGGTGGCGCTCGAGCACAAAACTGTCCTGCTGAGCACACGTCGGTACCTGAAGAAGAAGAAGAAGAAGAAGAAGAAGAAGAAGAAATGCCAAAATGTATTCTAAGTGATCCATTTAATTCCTTCAGTGTTGCTTTCTACCCTAAACAGCATCATGGGTGTGATCAGAATCGAGTCTGAGAAATCTGAGACACGCCTCTGTTTTAGATAAGCTCCGCCCCCGCGTGCGTAACTCTTACATAACTTCCGAACGGCGTTGAAATTTGTAGCCACGACTGAGCTCTGAGTACTGATGTGTGTCATTTCAGGATTAAAGCTCTGAATAGCTCTCCCTCTGTGATTAATTATATACGCAGGACATGGAGGTTGGGATGTGTATTTGAATAATGTGTGTTTAAAGAAATGCGGAAAGAAAAAAAAAAATGCAGGAAGAGTGAAAGCCTGAATGGACTAAACACAAGGTCATGAAATTCATGAGTCAGTAATGCAGTTACTCATACAGTACTTACAGTGAAAGAAGCAGATCTAAACACACACTAATAACAGGGTAATAGGCAACAGGTGGTACTAATTAGCTGCCATAGCAACAGGAAACGAATTCAGGAAACCATTTAAGGAACGTCAGGGGCGGCGTAAACAGGGACAGAATGTGTGGTAATAACAAAGTGCTCTGTTCTGTGCTCACTATTAATGAGAATTTTATTAAGTCAGACACACCTAGCAATGAAATATTTCTTACTGACGGATCAGCAGTAAAACCTTCTTCATTTACTATCAGAGTAGCGTGAAGCCCAACACAGTATTTATATCACACGATAACATACTGCGCCACGCCGGAACAAACGGATGGAACCAAGCCGACGGATTTAAAAGAATTCAAATGATGTAACGCAGGGATGTTTTTCTGAAATAATCCAAGAGCATGATTCTGTTCTTAACCGCTTTCAAACATATTTGTTAGCGAGACAATTTGATTATATATATGCGGTTAGGTGTTATTAAATATGCGGTTAGAAACGGCAAAGAAGCGTAAACTCCTCTGTCCTGAACAGGTCAGAAAGCTTCAACGTTACAGCGTTACTTCTGACACTGGAGACTCCTTCCATAAAAATATTGACCTTTTATTTCCCCCTCTTAGATTATACGGAGCGCCCACTGTACTGTGAATTATTAACAAAACCCAAAGTCGAGTTTCTCCCCTAAATCACTTCCATTACATCCGGTGACTCACTGCTAAAATCTAAGCTAGCAGTGTATTATATTAATACATTCAAACGTAATGGATTTTGTTAAGTTTGCATTTTGGAGTGCCATTAGCTTCACCTTGCATTAATTACTCATGAATCCACATCAGAACAATTTGTTCAGCTTGTGTAAAGTCCATGCAGAGTGCTCAGGGCGGACTGTGGAGGTGACACTGTGTGGATTACTGTCAGCACGCAGAACTGATCAACTTCTTTGTGTAAAAACGAGCGCTGGCTCGATTCCTCTCACATCTCACTACTAATAATGAATGGAAATGAGTGTTGGCATGTATTATAGACCGAAATAGGAGTTTTTTTTATCCCTAAAAAAACCCCCCCGTATCATTGTTCCACATCACAACTGGAGCTAAAAATAAAAGCAGTCTTTTATTTATTTATTTCTTCTGCGCTAAACAACGTAGTGTGTTTAGAACCATAACGTCCTCACTCGAACCGTCGGAAATTCACAGAACTGACGTTACTGCGGGGATATAAATGAAAGAAATATATAAAGTGTGTTTACTGAGGTGTAATCGCGATCAAGCACACTGTTCCTAACCGCACCAATCTTCCTGATAACTGATGTGCTGTGCGAGAAAAAAAAATTCTCCAGCTAAGAAAATGGCACCAGAAATCATTCTACACATCTATAAACTGCACCATTATCTTCCACTTTTATTCACGCGAAGGCGTAGCTTTCTCGTTTCCCTGCGTAATCCTCAGCTGTTTGGATTGCGGCAATCAGTTGCAATCACACGGGGGAGGGGTTATAATTGAGGTGCAACTGTTTGTAGAGGTGGTTTGTTTTTGTTTTTTAGGACAAACGTGTTATTTTACAGCCTTTCGGTGGTGGTGGGGGAGGGGTATTTAAAGAGCTGAGCTTTTAATCACATGCTGTGTCGCTATTTTATGCACAGACTATTTATTATTATTTATTTTTCCTTGCAAAAATGATGTCAGGGTAACTAACACATCCACCGAGAGCTGTGTCTCCCAGAACACACCGCGGCTGTTAGACCCGCCAGCAGATGGCACTGCGGCGTCGACATGCACGAGACTTTTGTATATGGACTTGTTTAAGCATTGGTTGACGTTCGGGGGTGTGTCTTCAATTTGCCCCAGCTGTCTGTGTTTCAGCTTGATTATGTTGGTTATTTAAACCCCTCGTGTTGCTGTGCACTTCGCGCAGTATTTACGTTGAATGAGTATTTGAACCACGGAATGTAATGGTGAATACGCTACGCATGCTAAGCGGTCTTATTTCCATGTCCGGCTCTCGTTCCATGCCTAGACTTTAGTTCTATGCTTTACCTAGTTAAAGACCGCGTTTCCTGTGTTCTGTCTGCTGTTCAGTAAATAAAGACGTTGACTTTTACTGCGTCTCAATTCGCCTACTTATACTACGTACTAAGAGCGTAAATACAGACTTTTGACCATGTAGCAAAAGAGTATGCAAGTACCGGGACGTAGTAAAGGGGCGGTCGCACTACACACCACGCTGTTCATCCCATTGACGGTTCCGTCGAGTAGAAACACAAAGAAGTTACAAAAATTAAGGTTTGGCAAACTCAGATTTGCGAATTCATGTCACGTAAAAACCCGTAACCGATAGTGACCACTACGGGAAAATCCAAGATGGAGGAAGGACGGATTTGTAGCGGTGTCGCGCCGACCCATTTTAATCGCGACGTTGCTGCATACAGGAAATAATATTTGTAAAAGTATTGATGTCATATCCGTGATTCGCAGCGTTCTCCGGAGACATCCGCACGCTGAAAGTCTAGTGCGTCTAACGTTATATAATTCATACTATACATACACCTCTCTAGAATTCAGTGAATTTTGGATTCGCCCTTCTGACTGTGGTTTGTCCAGCACCTATCATTGCCTGTTTTATGATCAACTCTGTCTGCAACTGAACCCGTTCCGCCTACATCACCTGACAGGTTACAGTAAAACCCCGTATACACACCCACATACACGCACTGCTGATTCTCTCACAGCCGACTTGACTGCAGTTTACAAAACGTGTTCCTAACGTTAACCGTCACAGAAAAGACTCGGACGATGACCTTCCGCTCGCACACTTTCTCTAAAATAGCTCTTTGAAACAAACCGCATTGCACTGAACACAAGGAGTTGACAAAGAGAGGAAGGAAGTGAAATAGTTTTCTCTTACCTCGTTCACAAACACCCAGTGACTGTCTTTGGAGGCCAGGTTGGTTTCTACGGCCTGTGGAGAAGGAGAAAAGAGAGTGATGATGAGTCCAGACTGGACAAAGCCACAGAGATTACAGTCACGTGTTTAGAGAAGGACGCTGGATCACTCTGTGTGATCGCAACAACGCTCAGGACACGTTTCCACTCCGGACACAATGCACCGGTGTTGGACACCAAAGGGAATATAGTGCATTTTGAAATATATATATATATAGATAGATAGATGGATAGATAGATAGATATTATTGCTGTGGTATAAAAAGAATAAAACACTCGTGGACGTGCTGTTAGCAGAAAATAATCAACTTCGGGCCTCATCACATGTCCGCATAACTGACTATATGAATTTATTCTCCATTAATAATGATTATACTTTATTTATTACATGAATAATGTACGTTACGCGGCCGGCCGGTCAGCTAAATCAGCGAGTAATGGAGGAACCTCAAAATGGGACGAGGTGCGGTGCCACTGGAGATCATCTGATGGAGTTAACCAGCTCGAGGACTGAGCACGGGGTTCTGATCCACGCCTGCTGCAGCTGTTCTTCTCGCACTTGTTTACTTGGTTTCTGTGGCGTAAAGCGTGACGCAGGTTATATTCACCACGTTGGAATGGATGCCTTCCTGATCCGTCGTTTGCTTTATTCCGCAGCAGTAGAATTGTGAACGTTATTTTGAAACACACGCAAAGGTTAAGCATACGCTTTTCCTCCAAGGCTTCTTAAGGCCAATTCACAGCGGACTCGTCGTGTCAAGACCTTTATTCAGTTCCACTTTAACAAGAGTTTCACGCCACAGCCTCCAGCTCGCACACTGTGCTGTCCGTCTTTTACACGCTATCACTGTATCTTTGTTCACTCGAGTGAAGCGTAAAACTCTATAGAAACGCTCCAATTTCACTCTCAGTACACTCTGAATTTTTCTTTCAAATGTCTTAATCTACACAGCTCTGCAACACAAATGCGTAGCAAAGTTAACATTAACACTGCGTTTATTATCGGGGTTTTCTGTTACTGAGCTAAGCATCGACTAAAATCGACTCACTAGTTCAAATCCATAAGGATCAGGGAAGTGTCTGTAGTTTTCAAAATAACTCACATGGAATCGAGCAAAAGAAGTCATCTACGTAATGAATGAGTGTGTGTATGAAGTGTGTGTGTGTATATATATATATATATATATATATATATATATATATATATATATATATATATATATATTCTTTTCCATTTAGAACACACCACATTGCTGACAGTTATCACACAATCTGTGCTTACTGTTTGTCCAACACCTTTTTTTTTCAAATCAGACACCCAAACTGCTGTAAGGTCACAATGTTCTGTACATTTTGTGCTTTTAAAAATGTTATTTTTGCCACTAATGTCAGTGCTCTGAATCATGAGCCGTCAAAATCCAAATAAACCCCAACACACGATGGCTGTCTTGCTAACTGATTCACGCAGACGATAAATTCACTCTGTTTGCCTCGCGTTGTGCAACGTGCAGTGAATCATTTTTTGGGTGTGTGGAATCGATTCCAAAGCTCATGAGTTGACTCTTAATTTCGAACGGCTGCAGTCAGTGAGTCGACTCTTTTGGGGATTGGCTCCCAGCGCCGAACACACGGCAGACATAAAAAAAATAAATAAATTTTTTTTAAAAATCTAAATATCGTGTGTGTTAAGAAAATTCGCAAGGTTATCAAAGCTTGTTTCAAATTTTTTAATGACTTATAAACTATTTGATCCAAATAGCGTCTCTACTTGTGACATAATGTATATTCGGTTCCAAATAAATGCATTATTAACTGTGTTTCAGTCTAAATGAAGTGACGTAGCGCTTCATAACACATTTCATCTAATTTATAATGAAATTTGCTGCAAGATCTGTTCATATCATATTTTGCCAATTTTGTTGATTCATTACAATCCTAAAGAAGTTCAAGTCATTCTGGAAGGCCTACAGTTATTGTGTAAGACGAGGACGACCTGCACATTTCTGACTTATTTTAAGTAATGTATTTGCTGTTTCAGTTTAGAGCAGCAGTGCTACATGCAGTTTAGGGAACAGGCTATGTTGGATTAAATGGGATTATTATTATTATTATTATTATTATTATTATTATTATTATTGACATAGAGAGTAAAAAATGTGGAAAATGTCAACGTTATGACTGCATTGATTTCCCCCCTGGTTGCTGTGAAACCTCTGAATGAGCTCTTTTGGAAAGACACGGTATCTTTTGGTTGCAACGTAAAACGTTTGGTTTGCTAATAAAGAATTACAATTTTGTCCCCAGTTTTTAATTCAATTACGATCCACAAGAGGATTGTAAATACGAACATGGAGTATGAATTCATTTGTTGTGCCGGATTAGAAGCTGTGTCCTGTCCGCGAGCCGTTTGTTTGACACTGGTTTAGAGAACGTCATTTTCCTGTTGGCCTTCAACGAGGCATCGATGTTTCTGTGGCATGAACTAAAGGTTAGCGGTGATGCTGATGGGGAGTGAATGCCAGGCTGTGGTTTTTCTCTCAGAGCCAGTGGAAGGCTTGTGCAGTTTCCGAGCCCGAGCTCACCGGGGTTCTGCAATTTGGACTGAATGGAAGTCTTGTGTAGCTCTAAAGCTGTGATTTCTGGAGTGGCAGGTCCAGGTGACACCGCGGTGGCTGGGGAGAGGGTTGCAAGCGTCGCAGCTCAGCCAGCAAATCTGACAGCCATTAACCAGGCGGGGAAATGCGCTCTGACCCAGCCTCGTGCTCAGGGAACTGGCTGTTTTAAAAGCTTTTACAAAGAGGGGTCAATCTGCACAAAGCTGCATGCTTTCTCTCTCCTCTCTCTCTCTTGCTCATGTTGTATTAACACACAAGCACAGGTACATCAAGTCCCGGGACTTACTCTTCACACAGCCACGGTGTCAAGACACGCAGAACGTGACGCAGGGCAAATATTAATATTGTGCTATTACAATGGTTGGCGTTCACTCGGGGGTTTACTCATTCACATTCTGGAGGAATAGACTAGAAAATAATTACACGCCCTTCCTCTGCTTTACCGACGCTGCTGGGGAAAACGCAGATGGCCGACTCTCGTATCGTGTGTTCGGCATGTTGAATGTTCCAGATAACCACAACACGTCATGAGTGACGAGGAGGAGACAAATTCCACGTGATCCCATGGACAAAATAGAATTCGTGTGTGAAATCAGTAAAACCATGTGCCCCACAAGACAGGAAATGAATCATGTGTAAAAAAAAAATTTTATAAATAAATCATACGTGATAATAAATTAATTGTGTAAAAAATCATATCGATGAAAACAATCTGGTGAATGAATCATGTAATAAATAAATAAATAAATGCACCCCATATGAAAAGTGCATGAAACGTTACCAGGCAAGTAAAAACTAATCACGTGGTACATTTCGCACGTGACCCACATGATTATTCACACGTGAAGTTCCGGCACGTTTTACTGTAAGGGACATTAAGATCAGCGTAAATGGTCACATCGATCACCGCCGGCTTTTCTCACGTGACCCGACCGGGGACACTTCTTTATCAAGCACAGACATTAACTTAGTCTTAATCAATCGAATTACTGAGCACTTAGAGCCATATTTATTGATCCTGGAAGATCTATGATGTATTGAAGTTGTGTTCTAGTTAGAGGAGAAAATCAATTAGCAGGAATTGGTAAATGATCCGTCAATTCTCCGACTCAACCTCCGTCCTAATGCGCTCTCTCGTCTAACCAGCAAAATCCACGCGGTGGACGTTTTCTGGAGAATGTTCTGATTGGTCAGACGGTGATGATTAGTTTCCTGATTCTGGCTGCAGCGAGCTGGTTCAATAAATTCTCAAACAATATAGATGACGGAAATGATTCTTGAGAGCGATAACGAAGCCTTACAAATATTTTCTTTCATTTTTCCTAACGAATCTTTTGATTGACGTCAAGTAAACCTAAAATTAAACAAAATATAACAATTAAAAACGTAATACCAAGCTGTTTTGCTCGAATAAATTTCCAGATTATTACTGCACACGTTTAAATAATGAGCATTCACTGAGAAACAAAACAAACAACTAAATCTTAGCAAGTTAAAATATCTGGAATATCAGCAAATTTATCTGATAAAAAAATATCTGCCAATAAAACGCAATGATTTCAAGCTTGATGTGGGTTTAGTAATCCTTTATATGGTGTATTCATCATAAGAAACAGTATATAAAGCTGATGAAGTTTTCTTTTTTCCACTTTTTGCACAATTTTGTTTGCAATGTAACGTCTGAATAGTTGGATCATTTATTTATTCAGTTAAATCTGTATTGACGACTTCAGTGCAATTTACTGTGCACTTGGGTTAGGATTAGGGTTAGGGTTAGGGTTAGGGGTTAGGATTAGGGTTAGGGTTAGGGTTAGGATTAGGGTTAGGATTAGGGTTAGGGTTAGGATTAGGGTTAGGATTAGGGTTAGGATTAGGGTTAGGGTTAGGGGTTAGGATTAGGGTTAGGATTAGGGTTAGGGGTTAGGATTAGGGTTAGGATTAGGGTTAGGGGTTAGGATTAGGGTTAGGGTTAGGGGTTAGGATTAGGGTTAGGATTAGGGTTAGGGGTTAGGATTAGGGTTAGGTTTAGGGTTAGCATTAGGGTTAGGATAAGAGTTAGGTTTAGGGTTAGGGGTTAGGGGTTAAGGTTAGGGGTTAGGATTAGGGGTTAAAATGAGGGTTAGGGTTAGGTTTAGGGTTAGGGGTAAAATGAGGGTTAGGGTTAGGGTTAGGGGTAAAATGAGGGTTAGGGTTAGGATTACGGTTAGGTTAGGCTTAGATTAGGGTTAGGATAAGAGTTAGGGTTAGGTTTGGGGTTAGGGGTTAGGGTTAGGATTAGGGTTAGGTTTAGGGTTAGGATTAGGGTTAGGGGTTAGGATTAGCGTTAGGTTTAGGATTAGGATTAGGGTTAGGGTTAGGGTTAGGATTAGGGTCAGGGTTAGGGGTTAGGGTTAGGGTTAGGGTTAGGATTAGGGTCAGGGTTAGGGGTTAGGGTTAGGATTAGGGTTGGGGTTAGGGTTAGGGTTAGGATTAGGGTTAGGGTTAGGATTACGGTTAGGTTAGGGTTAGGATTAGGGTTAGGGTTAGGGGTTAGGATTAGGGTTAGGGTTAGGGGTTAGGATTAGGGTTAGGGTTAGGGGTTAGGATTAGGGTTAGGTTTAGGGTTAGGATTAGGGTTGGGGTTAGGGTTAGGATTAGGGTTAGGGGTAAAATGTGGGTTAGGGTTAGGTTTAGGGTTAGGATTACGGTTAGGTTAGGCTTAGATTAGGGTTAGGATAAGAGTTAGGATTAGGTTTGGGGTTAGGGTTAGGATTAGGGTTAGGTTTAGGATTAGGTTTAGGGTTAGGGTTAGGGTTGGGTTAGGTTTAGGGTTAGGGTTAGGTTTAGGATTAGGGTTAGGGTTAGGGTTAGGGTTGGGGTTAGGCTTTGGCTTCTCAAAAAACTATTTTAGCACCTTTATTGTTTTTTTGTTTGTTTTTTTGTTTGTTTGGGTTAGGGTTAGGGTTAGGGTTAGGGTTAGGGTTAGGGTTGGGTTAGGTTTAGGGTTAGGGTTAGGTTTAGGATTAGGGTTAGGGTTAGGGTTAGGGTTGGGGTTAGGCTTTGGCTTCTCAAAAAACTATTTTAGCACCTTTATTGTTTTTTTGTTTGTTTGTTTGTTTTTTACATTATCAGTCTGTACACTAACTTCAAATCAAGCTTTATATTAGAAATAACGAGCGAATAAAGATTTGAGGAAATAATGACTACACACACACACACACACACACACACACCGCGGCATGTGCTGGGCGCTTTACAGCCTCGCTCTCTCCGTGTGAAGAGGTCGTGTGAGTCATTGTGATTTCATGAGCTTTTGGAGGTCAGGACACAGCCGTCTCCGTAGGCAGTGATGGGGTCGGGCACGAGGGGGAGGAGGAGGTACGAACAAAGGAGAGTATTGTTTGCAAAAAAAAAAAAAAAAGAATTAATTAATTAACTAAAAATAAAATAGTTTGAAGAAACATCGTCACGAGTTCCAGAAACCCGATCTCCCGTTTCGTTCCGTGTGCATCACTGTTAATGAACACCCAGGCTTTTAAAGACTGAAGGCTCGTGTCGAACCAGAACACTGCATACTGTAAGATGCCCACTTGCTAAGGGAGATGAATTATTATGAATAACAATATGTTGTGTGGGAATTCATCCATATTGACTCTGCTGAAGCAGTGGTGGGCATCACACACACACACACACACACACACACACACACACACACACAAACCCCATATGACCATGTAATAGCACTGTTGCTAACCGATGGACCTTCTCTGATGTTCTCTGATGTTCTCTGATGGCTGGAGATATCTCTGGGTTGAATGTTTGATTTGGTCAGTAGAAGTGTAGGTTCTAAACCCCCTCAACAGCTGGACATGTCATTTGCATGCACAGCTGTTAAGTGAGTAGCGACGTCCTGAAATCTGCTTTAACTACGCAAAAAATGAAATATTTTCTTTCATACCGGTCAGCTAGTAAAATATATAGTCGTGCATGCTGTGGTGTTTTGCTTTCTTGTGATATTTTACAGGTTTTGTTTGGTCCAATAATTGACAAATTACACAATTACCAGACAAAAGCTACAGTTCCTCCGTTTTGCCTTAATGGTAGCACATTAGCGACTTCGCGAGACATATCGTATATGATGGCTGTTTGGTTTGGGGGAGTGTTAAGCCTGACTTCTATCTCCCATCGCTTAGTCACACATGAGTCACTTGTCATGGCCTCAGGGAATGATGGGAGTAAAAGGCTGTTTAGTTCTATTTAACTCCACACAGTGCCGTTCTGGCTGCAGTTCAGTGGATGAGGCTCCTCGGGGAGACACTCCGGCGGGATCAGCGTCAGGTCTGCTGCTTATGAGAGCTGTCCGAATGATAACTCGGGAGAGCGCTGTTGTGATGTGTTGGTGTTTGTGGATTGCGGAAGATAACTGCATGAGATACTGAGCGCAGTGTGTCAGAGATTACGCTGAAATATGGTGGAATCGATTGAGACGTCCTAGAAAACCACATGAATAGCGTACGGTCATCGGTGGCACACCGCCAGAGAAGTTCTAGAGACGTCCTCAGTTCGTGGTAAGGTAATCATCGTGAGCTTTTTCTTCTCTCGTAATAGCTGAGGAACTTTCGTTCCCACCTGTGTGAGAAAATCTTACATGCGTAGTTTCATCTCGTCACATACGAGCTCTCGTCATCATTACGCGTGTGTACAGACGTGAGGAAGAACCGTGAGGAGGTACACGGACACGTGTACTTTTCCATACTTTTTCACGTTTGAACAAAAGCAAGAACACAATATCTGTAAACATCTCTCTTAAAGAAGTATCGATCTGACTACGGGAAACGTCTCGAAAAGCACGTGTAACCGAAACGCTCCTTTTCAAGTAGAAAAAAAGCCATCAAGTGTGTGAAGATAAAAGAAACGAATATCGAAAACGAATTAGCACTTGAGAAGGAAAACTAGCCTTTACGTTCGACAGCACATTCAGGAGGACTCATTTGGTGCTAAACAGGATTTTCTGAAGCCTACAATGCTGACAGTATAATAGACTCGATGGAAGAAAATGAAACGAGGACAGCGTCATTACCAGGAGAGACCGCTTACACGTCCGCACAATGAGGCGCACTGTACTGCAAAACAGTGGCGCTGAGAGATAAGCGAGCATAAAGGCGTGCTAGCGGCGCTGAGCTGCACCGCGTTTGTCTTTTAATAACTAATGGACCTGGCTCTGTGATTACTCATTTTATTGTCCACAGGAGCAAAGGTCTGGACATCTGCTTAAATATACTGTTCCACCATTTCATCAGCTCTGCTTAGCGATACTTTTATTCACATCTGAGTCATCTGATTAAGTTGAGACTTTCAAACGCTATTTAACGACACAAAAAGTAAGATGCTGGTCCACCACGAGTCACCAGAGCACCTAATTCAATGAAAGAGACCACGCCCATCGCAGTAGAAATGTTTCATCAGTCAGAAGAGCTGCAGGAGTGATTGACAGTGATTCTTCACTATTCAGTGGACGAGTGGAGGTGTAGCGTGCTAGCAAAATAAATAAACGCCCCCTACAGCCTTCTTGTAGTGCGCTAAAAATTCACGAATGGTTAAGAATATAGCTTATATAATATACGTTCCATGCTCCTCGAACCCTGTATGTGCACAACATAGACAGAACCATGACGTTTCAACTGAGAATTTCTTCATTCCACGCTAATCAGGTACAACAAAACCTGGCGATCATCTGGAACGATTCCTCAGAGCGACCCGTTGGCGCGCACGGCGCGATGGTTCTTCAATTCCCTCGCTCAAAACTTTAGTTATCACCTGCAGACAGTTCCTGTTTACCCTCTGACACAAAAATGGAAGATGGCGAAGCGGAGTTTCGTCTTGTCCCATCATATACGACCTCTCGTTATCGTCAAACGTGTGCACGATAGAAATCATAGAATTTGTACGGTTTTAAAGGTCATAATGGGAATTGTATTGGTTTTAATGGGAAATGTAATGGGTCTCTACTGGTAATTCGTTGCCTTCTATTGGTGGCATGTTATGTCTAGTGGATACCATTAAGGACCAATAATGGTTTTAATGGTTAGCTGATGGTTTATAATGGTATTTATAGTGTAAACCATTAGGATTTCTGTGATGGTTTCTATTGTTTTTTTGTGTTTTTTTTTTCCAACAGAGATCTAATCTGAGAAGGAATCTAGTATGAAGCCGAGCGCACAATACGTAATCCACACAACTGATTTTCACCCTGATTAGGTGCGTTATTTAATTTGAACTAGGTCGCTGTATACATTATACAGTATATCCCGTGTACAGCTAACACTGTTCCTCACTGAATAAAAATAAATAAATAAATAGCCCCACATTGGACAGGCCACGCCCACATGCAACACCAACAACAGCTGCGACACAACCACAAGAGTAAAACGATAACGAGTCATTTGAAAGCTCTGATCAGACGACGTGTCTGATCTCAAGAACGAGTGAATAATGAGTCGAGTTCTGTCTGAACGCTCAAAAAGCTTCTCAGGAATATAACCCGCTGTTTACGCATCCTCGAATGTGGGCTTTATGAATAACATAGTAGGGCTCTCACAGGAGCTGTTGGAGACGTACAGTAAGAAAACGCATCGGTTTGTATATCCTGTACGCTGTGTGTATGATTAGAACTTAAGATTTTCTACTTCAACTATATATTTGTAGAGATCTTTCTTGATCTTGCTCCTCACACGCTTTCACGCCTACATGAACGCCACTGCTCGTATGCTTGGTTTCTCACGTAATTGGTTTTTGCCTCAATGGAACAATGGAAAGTTTATTGAAGCGGCGCTTACTGAAGTGTGATAATCACAGCAGAGTACTGCTGAGATGAAATGTTTGAAAAATGTATTATCCGCAGTTTTTTTTCCCGATCTTTTACGATCGCTTTTACGAAACACCAGTGTCCCAGACCCAATCGTGTCGGCGATGCGAAATCAACGATTCCTTCACAAACGCCAAGTAATCATGACTACTGTACGATCTCCACAGCGTGCTTCAGAAGGTGAGATCATCTCGAGCGTTTCTACTCGATAGGTGCAGGAGGCGCTCACGATTCACGGAATGAAAGACCTGACTGCTGAGAGAATCATTTCCTTTACACGGTGTCTGAATAAAGTACTCAATTTAATTATTCCCGGGCATGAGCATACACTTTATTGTTGCTTTTTTTTTTTGGCAATTATTTTATGGATGCATCCTCCAGACGATTAGATGTGTTCTCCGTGATAAACTACTTTCATAAATTCTTCAATAAAAGACTTCGGTGCTCAGCAGAATATCAAGAACCCAATTTATGTTCAGTAAAGTTCTGTCATTTTATTTATTTATTTTCAAATCTCATGTGTTTACGTTGTCTGTGCGGTACATGACGTAACTGTGGTCTACTTCTGTAGTAATATAAGTATTAAAACGTATGCGGGGTTCGATTCCCACCGTGGCCCTGTGTGTGTGGAGTGTGCATGTTCTCCCCGTGCTGCGGGGGTTTCCTCCGGGTACTCCGGTTTCCTCCCCCAGTCCAAACACATGCATGGTAGGCTCATTGGTGTGTCTAAAGTGTTCGTAGTGTATGAATGGGTGTGTGAATGTGTGTGTGATTGTGTGCCCTGCGATGGACTGGCACCCTGTCCAGGGTGTACCCCGCCTTGTGCCCCATGCTCCCTGGGATAGGCTCCAGGTCCCCCGAGACCCTGAAAAGGAGTAAGCAGTAGAAGATGGATGGATAATATAATATAATATAATATAATATGAAGCAGTGAAATGAAGTTGATTATTTTCTCTGATTATTTTCTCCTCTTAGAACACAGCAATTTGTCTATTTTTTGTAAATGAACCATTACTCACTGTTCAGCCCACTATTTTCCACTGTAATTCTGCAGTTCTACCGGTTTCACACTTTCTCCACAGGGAAGCGGAACCGTACGCCAGTTTACACGTTTCAGCTCGACTGTTGGGGTTCTTTCCACTTTAGAACGTGGAAGAAGTTCAACCGAGTGCAGGAGCTGTTCCAAAGATTCATTTTTCCTACTGGAAGCCATAAAGGGAGTGTTGATCTGAAAGCTACAACATTTTATAAACTATAAAGCACAGAGAGAGAGAGAGAGAGAGAGAGAGAGCATGTATTCCAGTGAGTTTTCAGCCACAACGGAGATGTTAAAGCTCAGAGACGAACCGAGTGACGGAGGTGAGATAAACACGGAGCTCTAGATATGAAGACTGACCTCAATTATAGTATGCAGATAGAAGAGACCTCACCAAAACAGAACAGGGAGCGGTGGAGATTCAGGCGTCACACATCAGAAGCTCGATCCGTCGGCAGAACCGCAGAGTTCTATTCAAGTGTTAGAGACGAACCTGAGGTGGCGACTCAGTGTCACAGAGGCAAGCTACTGCACAAACACTGCACACTAACCACCGGGAACTTTTCCTTCCAGCTCCACTGCTTAGGAAGTTCTGAGATCACGTTCTGAGATGCTTTATTTAAAACGGTGCTGTGACAGGACGCGAAAATGACTGTTTACACCCTGAGGATGTAGCTTGGAGTGTTTTATTCCTGTTATACCACAGCCAACCGAGTACAATACGTCTTGAGTTCTAATGAATGCTGTCTGTCCCGAAGACGTGGGAAAACGTCCGACACTGGAGACACCTTCCAGAAAAGCGACGGAATGAAATAAGTCTCCTGACAAAATATCAAATATTGACTCCATGTTTTTGTTTTCTTAAGACGTTACTATGGAAACCGTAACGTATCAGAACGACCTGCGCTACCGTCAGAGCCGCTGTTCTAGAGCATAAACCAACACCTGACGACCAATCACAATCCAGAACTCACAGCGCCGTGGCTTTTTTTTTTTTTTTTTAAAAGCATTAAGGATTTTAACTGCCTTCCAAAGCGTGTGAACTATAAAGTCAAATCTGGATTAGTTTTGCGATTAAAGAAAATCTCCAACAGTTGTCGAGCATTCCCAGTGGGAAACATGACCGTGCGTTAAGAGTTCACACTTCTACTGACAAATATTTCATTCCTCAAAATCCTCAGTAATTCAGTTACAGTTCGCTCCTGCTGTTAGATCCGTGAAGAAGGCTGAAGGCAGGAAACTCGTCAAGACAGAGCCTGCTTTAAATACGTTCCTCACCCAGTCACCTCCGCCACCAAAGTAATCAGTGCATAAAACTTTTAATCTCTTTTCTTCTCGAGGATAATCATTCACGTAGATAAATACTGGCACCCTTTGGCACTGTGACTCATCATGGCATTTCTGTGTACCTTGTTCCAGAAAGCTGAATCCATCCCTGCTTTAGACTTCCATTACCCAAGCAGGCTGGGCTTATTAAGACCGAAGCCTGTATGATTGAATATAATGGGCCATTGATCCTCCGCCAACAAAGAAAGTATGTGTGTGTGTGTGTGTGTGTGTGTGTGTGTGTAGAAAATCTAAACAATTCCTCTGCTCTTTTTTTCTTGGAAGAGCTGGAGCAAACAGCGACACGCGGCAGGTTAGCACGCGGAGCATACTGATGTGTGTAACAAACTCGGAATTCTCCTGATGCGTCTATTCAAAAAGCCTTCCAAAATAACGACCCTTTCTAAACATCAACCTCTTTATTTGTTTTTTTTTGTTGTTGTTGTCTTTGCGTATTTTTCATGGTGTTGCCACGTCCCCTGCTCACACCTCTGCCCACACCTCTGCCACTTTCTGTGGGAAAAAGTCGTCATTTTCGGTGTGCATGTACAAACAGCTCGCTGTGATGTTCTATTAAAAAGGCGCGAGGTAAATCAAAATGCTTCTTAGTACACAGACGGCTCTCCCTCAACCCCTCTGGGGTCTCATTACTGGAGTAATATATCTGTTTTTCACATTCCTCTCTCTCTCTCTCTTTTATCCGCTCGCTCATGTTTTCCCTTTCTGCCATGTCAGTCTGCCGTGTGACCCACGGAGACGAGCTGAGCTCCTCAACACACCGGAGAGCTAGCGAGAGCTGAATACTAATTTCACATTATTCGGGGTTTAATGACACGAGTGTAAGAAAGGAGAGGCCAGAGTTTGGAGATGCTGACTGGATCCACTACACGTGCAATATGGAAGAAATTTCATTCTGACCAGCACCTACACACATGACTGATAGCTTACAGATTTTCCTTGGCTTGCTACAGATACCACTGGAAATCTATTTCCTCCTTAGATATTTTTCAGCACTCATAAGACCACAGGTCTTATCCCCCATTTCTGAGGGATGGTCATGTGGACAGGTGGCAGAAATGAGGTTCCTGGTACAGGATTGCTGCTTGATTCTCTGTGATTGGGTGAGGAACTCGACAGTCTGGGAGAGCTTTGGAGTGAAGGCTTGACTGAACTAAGATGAGCTAGTCGAGATGGTTTGGGCACTTTAGAGCCCACCCAAGGTGGGCTTTAGAGCCCACCTTGGGAATGTCTTGGGATCCCTCAGGGGGAACTGGAATATGTGGCTGTGCCTCCTGTCTCTGGTTTACTGCTGGTGCAACTTCCTCCTTAGATATCCGTCTTTAATTAACAGATGGGAAATATGAGGTATGGAAATGAGGTTCCTCTGCAGCCTTGCTGGGATAGGGTTGGGAGGGGTTAGGAGAACATGACAGCCTTGGAGAACAGCTCCTGCTCCTCTGAATTATGAGGACCCAGTTGAGGGGTTTTGGGCATGTTACACAACCTTGGAACTGTCTTTGGAGCCCCAGAACGAAGCCGGAATACATTCCCATGGATAGAGGTCTGGACTGACCTTCACAGCCTGCTGTCTCTGGTATAACTCTGGTGCAACTTCCTCCTTAGATATTATTCCCAATTTAAGTGTGTTACAAAAAAAACATTCCTGACACCACAGTTGAAGCAGGAGAATCAGTGCTTAAGCATTTCTGAGGTATAATACCGAGCTAGGTGTAGTTGCAAGCACAAGTGGTGGAAATAAGATTCCTTCACAGGGTTGTTCTGTGACAAGTTCAGAAAAATGTACAATTTGGCAGAGCATCTTAGTAGAGTAGAGTCAGTCGAGGTGGTTCAGGCACTTTACAAGGACACCCCCTGGCGGGCTCTTGGTAGAGCTGATCAGACACCTCCAAATGCACAGAGAACTCAGGTCAGACCCAGGAGCTGCTGGAGAGATTATATCTCACAGTCAACTGGGGAATGTCTTGGGATCCATCAGGACGAGCTGGGGATAGAGAAGTCTGGACTGAACTTCTCCGGCTGTTGCTGCTGTGACCCAAACCAGAAAACAAAATGAATGAATGATTGAGTAGTATTTGTGGTCAAATCTCTAATCTGCTACTTAACCCTTCATAACGAATACTATGACCACGATTCGATCTTTTGAAGCTTATCTAAAGACCCGTCTGAAGGAGCAGACATGATGGCAGCTCAGTTTGGTAGCAGACACAGGTTCTACTCCTACCCTCAGGTTCTGATGGAGTTCCAAGTGTAATCCAAGATAGTTTCAATCTTGGATTACAATCATGGGAGGACTCTATGGGATGCAGAAGTGCCAATATTCAGGGATTAGCAGTAGTATGTACAATTTTGAGCCCTTGCTAAGGCGATGTAGGAGTCCCCTGAAGCGAAGGGGGAAAGGACGCTGGACGTAAAAGTTGCACTTGCTTCTGTAGTGTTACTTTCGCTTCATGCTGACTTTATCTAGATGAACTTTGACCGGTGATGTCACAGGTCTCAGTCTTCTGAGCCAATAGGAAGCAATAAAATGGAAAATAGTGTTACAGTGGGTTAGGGTTAGGGTTGTGTTCCTAATTGTGCAGAAAAGTCCGCTAATCACCGTTAACTACAGCTGTAGACTGTTTATTATGATCTGATGGATAATATAGACATGTCCAAATTGTAATAATTGCATAATTATTGGCCAGCTGGGTAATTATAAATGTAAATGTGTCTGCAGTTAAATATACATCGTTTGACCCGCAGAATATTTGATCATTTGTGGTGTCAGCATGGCGCCGTCCTCTCCACCGACATACACACAGAGTATTTGTGGTAAACGTCTGGCTTTATTCTCCTGTTAGGCATGTTGGCACGGTAGCGTCTGTTAACAAAAATGATGAAAATCTTTGTACACATACAGTACTTGTTGGCAGCAGATCCAAAAATATATTTTTGACTTCCAAAAGTAGTTCTTTTTTGGAAGTAAGTTCACTCGAGTCTCAGGGTGAAATCCATAGAAACGTTAACGAGGGAGAAAACTTTAATTGTATTTCATATGAATAATGCTTTTTACAACTTTTCCCATTGTGACACCGTCGGTATAGCGATAAAAATACTCTCTGAAAACATTGCAGAAATAAGAGCGACTAAGAAAAGGCCAGCGGGAGCTGAACATGTCACTCAAACTCATCCAGAGATGACGGCTGGCGGAAGAAAAGGCTCTCGTGATCAACATCCGACGCGTCCGAGTCACGCCGAACGGATTGAATGACAAGGGTTGGGAAAACGTGATTAAAGCTTCTATTTCAGATCGCTTATTTCTCCATTAGGATGATTAATACGGCCAGCTTATGTCTCAAACAGTCCTCCGATATGAAAAACGACACAATTAGCAACTTTTGAATAAGAGCGGGAACCCCGAGCCGACGTCGGAACGGCCGAGAGACGCTCGTGAAACACGACGCTCTTCCTTTCGTCCGTTTCCTTCTCTCCAACGCAGAGACAGAAACTTGCCTCAGAAAGCGTTGAGAATCGTAATCAAAATTCAGCAGCGAAGCAAAATGTGGAGGTTTTTTCGGCCACGGAGGACATTTCTGTCATTCCGCCCCTCCTTTGTGTAAAATGTTTAATATGAACAGAAGAACAAAAACGGAGAATGTCAAACACTCACTCGATCTCTCCTGGTGCCTTTTTCATGGATCATTGAACATCAATACATAAACTGAATAACTGAATAGCTGAATATGTTCAGGGAGAAGATGTGCAACACCTAAAACATGGCACTTAGGTGATGTGATCGCTGTTCCTGTCCGTTTAGCGGAGCGGAAAAAGCTCAAATATATCTCAACATGCGCAAGAAGTTGCATAGTAAAGGACGGTGAGCGTGTAAATAACACTGTTATAGGAAAATAATCAGTGATAGCACATTGAGTCTCCAGTGTCATCTCTGACACTGGAGACTCCTTCCACACAGTAACTGTTCAACAGATGTGTCCTTGGAAAGCCTACACATGGTTATATTGTTTAAACAATAATAACATTTCTCTGTAAACTACGGGAATATATTTATGTTTAATAAAAGTCGAGGAAACCCCAGTTTTTGGTTAGAACTTCAGGAACGGTGATGTTTGAGTTTTTATGTGTCGTTAATTTTGGGGAGAGAGAATTATTGAATGAGATCATGGATTGCTGAATAAAGAACAGAGGCTACGCTGAATTGCTTTCCTTTCCTGGCAGGCAGAAAGTGCAGGAGAGAAGAAACTACAGGAGGAATACTCTACTGTTGATGCTCTGCGGAGGTAATTGGATGGAAAGTGACAGAGTTACTGGAGGAGAGAAAATGGCAGTAACATTTCAACTGGCCTGAAAGAGACATTAAGATAGAAAGAAGAAAGAAAAAAAAGATCTTCACGGTTAACCAAACCAGGAAACTACTAGAAGTTTACTTTCTGCCCTCAACGCCAACTCTATGTATTATACGTGGGAGCGGAGCAGAGCTCTATCGCTGGTTTATCTTTCATGCGCCGTGTTAATTGTGTCTGAATTGTCATTGTCTTTCCTGATATTAATATAGAGCTCGCTCCTGTCTTCATAATTGGATTAAGCGTAACCTAAACACCTCTGAAGAAACGCCTCCGAAATAAACTTCACATCTGATTACGCAGTATTTCACTCACCGATGCGCACCGTCCAAATGAGTTCTTACGCAAACGCAGGGGTCGGGTTCTTGAAGGAAAAAAAATGAACACGGATGTTTGTTTCTTCATACAGATGAATAAAGTCTTCTTCAACTTCGCTAATAAATACCTGTGTGTGTGTGTGTGTGTGTGTGTGTGTGTGTGTGTGTGTGTGTGTGTGTGTGTGTGTGTGTGTGTGTGTGTGTGTGTGCGGCTTTGGGGGTATTCTGTCGTAAGAAAATAATCCACAATTGGTGATGCGATGTGGGCATCGAGCCTTTTCCACCCCAAAGTTGATTATGTTCCAATAACAGCACACGCAGACGTGATTTATTCTTCTTATACCACACCAATTTGCCAATGGTTAGGCTACAACTTCTGATTTATCCATGTTCCAGGGTCATGGAGGTGGGTTGGGAGTATGGAGTCCAGTAAAGCCTGGATATATGAGTATGAGAGGAATGAAATGCGATGAATATGTTTAACTTTACCAGTGCTAATCAGGTAAGGCTAATCCCTCCGCTATCAATCATGATCTCTCCGTTATGCTCCTTCTGTTTCACTGCTTTTCCCACAGAACGCCGCGATCCGTGATGTACATTGAGGAAATAATACAGAATACCCAATTCTGTCAGCTCCTAATGAACAAGATGAGGCGGTAAGCATTTCATTGGGATTGAGTTTGTCTCTAAATGCGAATCAAGAGAACAACCGGAGAACATAAAGCTATTGGCATGAAATCAACGCTGATGAAGTGATATTACCCAGACCAGGTTTTGTTTTCTTTTCCTAGCCAAGAAAGACATCAGAGGGTAAGACACTGAAGTCTGATGTGCAGCAGGGTTATCAATTCCCATGTCCTGGAGGACTGGAGCCCTGCACAGATTGGTCATTTCCTCGCTCTAGCGTACAGTACACACTGAAGCTGATCATTAACTTGTGAGGTGTCTTCAGGCTGGGAAACTGTGCCTGGGAATGCTGAGCGCTCGGGTACAGGAGGGAAATCCGTTAAATAAACACAGGCGCAACGTCTCCATTTTAGTTTTAACCTCTAGGTCTTTCCCACACTGTGCACGCCCACATTTTGACCTTCTGTTTCGTTTATTTACTGATTTATTTTTTTTGGTCGTCATTTCCCACAGCCAGTCCCACAAGCACCTCATACAATATGTGTGTTCTGTCTTACTGGACAATGCACATTAATTGTAGCCCACGGTTTAGATTCGTTTCATCGCTAGCCTTTAAGGTTCCTCGTCCAATGACGGACTAGAACCCGATCTAGAACCCGACAGAACCTCGGTGTGATTCTATAATCAGGCGAGAACTCCACGCTCACACTCGGGTCCGAGAGAGCGTCTCGATCCGCTTCCGAGTGAACCAGAGTGAGAAAACGATTCAACTCTGAATCGACTCACTGCTTCAATTGAATCGAACATGTTGTGCGTTTGGGTTTTTTTTTTGTTAAACCGAGCCAAAGCGCGGAGCTTTGGAATGTTTCATGGACGTTCCACAGCATTAAAGGGAACTGTAAATGGATCAAATGTATCATAGGAATAAAGAGGAATAAAACACTTCAAGACTTCTGGGTGGTACCAGTAACTCTGCTTCATTCAAGTCTTTATTGTTTAGTAAAATTCATTTCTTCGCATACCCCATAACAGGAAGTTGGGGTCAGAGCGCAGGGTCAGCAATGATACAGCACCCAATAGTGGCAGCCTGGCAGCGCCAGGGCTTGAACCCCCGACCTTCCGATCAGTAACCCAGATCCCAGAGTAACCGCCTACCACCACTGTCCCTTACCACACACTGTTGATTGGTTTCCCTCTAACGTTTCAACCCCTATCAAACTTCATCCTTTATTTCCTTCCACACAGGCTTGTTTCGTTTTGTACTTTGTGAAACCAAACAGCAAACGAATCAAAAGAATCAAATTCACTTTGATTCAGACTCGACAAACAGACTCTCAGCCGGTACGTCACGCAGGAAAATGCCTCTGTAATTAGACCCACAATGCTCTCGGTTATATTAATGTATGCATGAGGAATGTTTCAGAGCCACACAATAGAATCCATCACATGTATTTTTCATTCACCATAGTTAATAGATTATAGTCTAGAGCGCATTCATTTGTCAGACAAAGCACAAATGATGGCATTAAGACGAACAAAACCGGGAATAAATCCACCAAAGAGGCTGGATTCTGAGTTATAGTGACGGCGTATTATATATATATGAAATCAAACGCTTTGTAGATATTTCTCTTCTTTGTTCTATTGCTTTGCTGTACCCAGAATTAGCGAGGTGACCTGTTGCGAGGCTTTTTCGCTGAAAGCAGCTCAGATGGTGTTGCAGCAGACTTTTGATCCTACGCTGACTCTAGATGTGTGACTTTAGCAGTTTAAAGGCTTCAACCCACTCAGACACAGTGTGCCTCTGTGCTGCTCGGAACAAATGACCAAGGGACTTGATTATAGGTGCAAGATTGCGAATGCTCAGTCCTCAGATGAAAAAAAACTATTACAAATTAAGAGAAAATGACAGGCAGAGTGCAGAGCCTTATTCAGACGGGACTGGGTTTCCATGTGGACGTGTGTAGTGTAATTATTCTCCGGGAGTATCTCTGGGATTTTAGTCTGAATCCGTCGCGTCAGTCATTTTCGCAGATTACGCCGTCTATAAACTGAGCAGCGGAAATAAATCCCGTCTGGACCGATATGTTGTTAAAGCTTGCGTTATATCCTGTACGAAAAGAGGTTTTGCGTTGTTTCTTCAGTATAAAGACGCTCCAGGAAGTGCTAGCTGTTTTCTCTTAGCTATCATCTCCATATATATATATATATATACATATATACACTATAGTATAAATATAGTGTCGGAGAAGCGATGCTTCGGGGGACTACAGACATGTTATGGTCATATGACCTACTAATGAGTATGTGTGGCCACACCCCCTAAAACAAGTTTAAAAATGGAATTAAATGATTTAATCTCTCTCTGAACATGGGCTCATGACTCGAAGGAATGAAAAAATTGTGAGCCAATGTCATTATCTGCTCTCTCTCTCTCTCTCTCTCTCTCTCTCTCTCTCTCTCTCTTTATGTATTGTTGAGCGGTTGCCAAATCTTCCCCCTTCAGCAGTGAGCTCACCGAATACAGTACCAATTCCCCAGAGGGCGAGTGGAGGAGGTTTCAGTCGCACTTTCGAATGAGCTCCAACACCTGCTCCCGTCTCCTAAAAAAGGAAGGCCTATGACTAAACCAGACAGTTTCTGCTGCGATATTAGCCAGCACCGCATACGGCGAGGCAGGAGGCCTTTCAGAACCTGGCAGTGGACACAGCCCAAGTTTTCAAGCTTGAACTAGCTCCGAAGTTTAAAGCAGAGCGCAGCAGGCGAACAAAGTTAGAGCCCAGAATAAAGTCAAGAGTTGTTTTGAAGACCGGTTCTTCCGGCGCCGGAGGACAAGAACGGGATTATCCGGCGTCTGATCTCGCACTGCTTCAGCCACGCTCGGGAACCAGAGAGCAGAAATAACCGCGTAACAAGCGTACAGGACGTGAGGACCGGCACGTAGAGCTGGTAGAGAAGGAACAGGTGCAGCATACAAACTGCATAATCGTGTTATTAGTCTTGTACCTGTATTATATTGATGCAGAATACAGTCATGAAAATGAGCGACGGTTCATTTTCACGTCATCTTCCAATTACTAATAATGTCAAATAATCGGAAAACAGTTAAGACTTACTATTACTATTCTGAAGCTGATTATTTTCATAGAATTTTAGAAGATGGGACATTAGCGAACATGGATATTATTTTGGATGTTAGCTTTGATTAGCTACAATCTACGATAAAATGATTGAGCCTTTAATTTAGTCTAAATTCATTAAATGATTACCCTTAAAGCTGGTTTAATGTTTGGACCAATGAGAGCGAGAACTTTCTCAGCTCTTTCTCAGCCTCTCATTATGTATAGAGCGAAGAGGTTCAGACAGTCAATGTTCACACTTCAGATACTGTCTGCATTAGCATATCGCGCTTCCTGCTCTTATTAGGAAATGATGTTTCTTATTATTGTTCAGCATGAAGTCCTCGGAGAAGCAGGCTAGTCACGCTTCCGTGAATGCTGACTGGAACTGTGGAACTGGAAATGGCTTAGAAACGTATGGACTGATTTAAATCTAGTGTGAGAGGCGATCACCGGGGTCCAAGCACTTGTGATGTTTCCCAAATGGCTACGATTCAAAAAGCTTGCGTGCTTTTATAATTGAGAAGAACGAGCCACCCAGAATTCCTGTGTTTGCTGAAGTGAACGGTAACAGCTGTGGAAGCATGTGGTTTTCGATCTGAAGCCATGACATGCCTACAGTGGATTTTGGAGCTCCTTTTTGCATTTAAACAGAAATTTGTACCTATTTTCTGTTTCGTTTATCCACTGAAGGTGGAAGCCAATATGTAATGACGGTCAGTGGCGTTACACGCTGTAAGATTATTTCATTTCTAAAGTAAGGATTTCTAATTGAATAAATATTGCACAATTGTGGGAAAGTCTTTGGTCTTGTGTATGAGACTTCGCAGGTTTGTGCTCATATTTTTTTTTAGCATAATTTCATATAATATATAAATAATCATCCAACCAGCCAATCACATGGCGGATACACAGCGAGCACTTCTCCTTTTTTTCTCCACCTTTAGTCCAGGTTAAAACACCGCATTCGGAATCGGAAAGGTTCTTCAGAGAAACAAGGCGCTTTAGTCAAAAATGTCCATGTTCGCAATATGAAGGGTTCTCCCAGGCCAGCACACACACACACACACACACACACACACACACACACTTTGTAGTAATTGCTTTTTGTACATATTAACTTATAAAGCAGTTGACAACTCATTACAACCCAAGCATTTAATAAACAGAATCAATAAAACGTCTTGTGAAGCTGATAAAATAACAGAGTCGCCAAAGGCATTGCCATCACGGAGAAGAGAATTAGCCGATATAAACGTTCAGCTCCGGAGCCTTCATGTGCAGGCCATCACACACACACACACACAAAAAAAAAAACACACACACAAGAAAGTTAGCCACTTCTAGCTACCTTTCATACAATCAGATTCATTATTTGGAGACTGTAGACGAAACACAATCAGCTAACATTACTAGCATTACTGCTACTAGCAAGCTGATTTAGTTAGCAAGGTTACGAGAAGTTTACATTTTTCAAATAAAATATTCTGTATATATGTTTGCAAACTTCCAGCTGCCATCAGGAACACTTCTTCAGTATCTTCGTAACATTATAACTTCTTCAGTTTGCTACGGTTAGGTGATAATATTGATGTCGTTCATAAGATGGAGCTTTTTGGTAGACGACAATTAAATGTCTTTTATGTCCATTGATGGTCCTACTCAGGCTAGGAGTGTCAGAGTGTCATTTCTTACAGACGTGGATTAGTATTTTGTCTCACCCTAGTTCGCCACCCCGATAAAGGACCCGGCTCTGACCTGGCCACCCCGGTGTAAAAGCTCTGGCTGCGCCCATGGCTATGTTCTGCTGCTACATCATCAGGACGTGAATTTGTTAAACGGACATGGCTACCGTACATGTGAGGTGAAATAATAAAACATTCAGACATGATTTGTCGGGATCGGGTACGGTTGAAGTGAACGAGTGGGAACCTCTTGTGATGGTGGAAAAGGTTAATCCATGACCAGTCCCATGCTCAGGTCTTCAGGCTGTGTAACAGCAGGCTTACGGGAAGATCAGACGCCAAATTGCCCTGTGTCATTGAGGACTTAGGGTCTTTATCCTACAGCTGGTGTTGCTCACAGTACAGAAAATACACCGGAGAATGAATGAATTAATTCCTTGTCGCTGGAGCGGTCCTATCAAGGAGACATGTACAGTATTTTTTTTTTTACCTAAGAAGCTTTGTAACTTAAATTATATCATGTTCGCAAAAAAATCTACAGTACCTTACGCCAGCGACACGGAAGAGTACATCTCGGAAGCATCATTTCTGAAAGAGCGTGTCAAGGACAGCTTCCTGATTTGCACTGGATAGAGTTTCCTGCTCGGTGATTATTGCTAACTCAGATTACCTCGCAGGTATCTCACCTTCTCTCGACAGATGCTTAACGACCTTGAAAATCTTTATGGCACCCATCAATTATGGTGCCACGTTTCAGCAGGTGCTGCAGTATCAAAAATATGGATGGAAATAGTCCAAGGGGTTAGTTCTTCCGTGCTGGAGATGCTGGTGTCAGTCAAGAAAAAAATTCCACCTCTGAATCTGCATATTCTCCATAGACCTGAGTTAAAATTAGTCTGGAGTGATTGGCACGGCGCAGCACACAAGACTATATATGTAAGACATGAGGGTCTTGTGCAGTGGGTGTCAGAGCTGTCACCTTGCTAAAGCTGGCCAAAAAAATCCACAGTGCCTATATTAAGCTCTGTGACTTTCTCCTCGAGAAAGCCCACGGTGAATCGGGCCACGATCAGAATAATCAGTGCTGAGGTAATTTATTAAATGCACGATGATTTATGACGGGACACCGCCATAGCACCAGCTCGCTAGGCAATCAGCCAGCATGCGTTTCGTTTATCACCCTGAATGTGACAGTCATAATGAAATGAAGGAATGAAGAAGGACAAATTTCTCACTTGGTTTCACATATTTTTGAAGGCAACGCTGAGTGACGCTGTAATCGAGGTTACAGGACGACGAATCCGTTCGAAAATAAACAACTTACTGTCTCAACAGGAGGAAAACGGGGAACGTGTTCAAACGAATCCAGTTGAAGTTGGTTAACTCTTTAATGAAACACGTTCACGCAGTCGAACGGAATGTCAGACGGTCGCTGTACCGCTCTGTGGTGGTGAAGCCGGAGCTCTTATTTGAGACAGGTCCTACATCTGGACTTATAACATAAGTATAAGTACGTCGTAACACTTCACAGTGTGTCATTTTTCTTGGTTTGTTCAGTCACGCCAACTCTCGGAAAGGGTTTAACAGCTTTTATTGATGGAAATGGAGTGTAGGTAGGTGTGGTCTTGGCGGACTAGATTAGCTATGCCGCGGCTACTGCCGAGCAAGTATGAAAGCTTGCTCTGTTAGACGTGGAGATAAGAGAACCCTGCTGCTGCTGCTGCTGTCAAAAAGGTCTGGTAGGAGGAACTTCCGTAACAGATCGATATGATGGCGTTGACGAGGACGAAGACGAGGAGGAGGACGAGGAGGAGGAGGAGGAGGAGGAGGAGGAGGAGGAGGGGCCAAGCCCAGCGAGTTAGTCAGGATAATAAAGGATAATGTAGATAGGGAATCATAGCCGATAGGCTGCGGCACCGACGCAGAGGGAACCAATCAGCACACGGATAGAGTTTCATGGCTGAACTGGGCATTAAGTCATGTTTGGAGTGTGATAACTAGTTACTCATACAAGAAAGATGATATACTCTAAAAAAGAAATAGTCCATAATACAATTCAAATAATATGAATAAAAATGGGATTAAAACGAAATGACTTATTTTATGGAATTCTCATCTGAAAGCTTATATACAGTATTTTAAGAAGAAACATTCGCTATACTGTAGTTTCCAGCACACAGGTAACATTAGCTAGCTAGCTAGAGCTAATTCGCGCGCTATGCATGACAGAATTAAGCAAATAAATATTTAAATGTTTAACTTGTAAATGCACACATACAGTATAAGTGCGCGTTTCTTTTGATTTCCGATCGATCTTTGTGTCCCATAGCTACATAAAACATCTGGTCCTACTTACTTTTAAAGTGTTTTCCTCCTGGTCATCTCCTGGATATGGTACAGATTTGATTCATAAGGCAGTGATTTGATGCTTGATGATGCGTATGATACGATATGACTCAGTATCCTCTGATGGATGAGTGACCATCTTTGTTAATCAGAGATGGGCGTAGTGTTAATCCGTGAACGATGAAGACGTAAAGAAAGGACTGTTTTAAAAGTCTCAGAGTTGCTTTGTGCTTTAAGAACAGACTGCCTGTTCTTCTTTCAACACATTAAAGACTTGGCCACCTGTGACACCTGTACAGCCACAGCTGATTGGCTGGAGCCCAATTAACAAACATAATACATGGATTTAGAGATAATATAATAATAAAAAAACGTCCAGTCTAATTTTAATATTTAACTAAGCTGAGATTAGTTCACATGCCAAGGTCCACGTTATGTTCCTCACTATTTTTCCTGTCCAGTCTCCTTCTCTTCTATGTTCTCCCTCGTATTCGAGGATACACCAATGAGCAGTGAAGGAGTTGGAGCAGATATCAGCAGTGACGTGAATTAAGTGGAACCATGTCCAAGATGCAGCAGGACGTCCATCACTGCAGCCAAATGTACCATTTTGTCTCCTCTCTCACCAGACAGCTTGTGCCATATGTTCATCAGTGGTGTTCCAATGGAAGAGGACACTTTCAGAGTTTTCAGATCGGTTTCGCAACTTACTGCAACTAGTGCAATAAGCAAAATTCAAATTACGACCTTTTCCTCAGGCTTCTTCAACGAGCACGGGTCAGGATTTCCTCGCAGAGGTCAGTGACCGTGTTGAAGTGAAGAATGTGATGGTGTGTGCCAACATATACTGTATGCAGGACATCCAAGCAGAACTCTTAAAACATACCTACATTACCGCATTGCTCATAACACATTGTCTGATATTCATCCAAGTCATAATATCAGACGAAGCGTGTGTACACTGTTTAAAGGCTAAATGGAGTCTACACTGTTCTATAAATCACACACACCGCCTGGTTTCTGACAGAGTCTGCTCTTCTTAAGAAAAAGATGTTCATGGGAAGCGTACGCTGTGAATCAGGCCCTGATCGAACGCGTTTCAGATGCACATGGAGGAGGGAGCATCATGGTTTACTGCCTCAGGGCCTGGAGCGCTTGCAGTCACTGAGGGAATGATGAATTCAAAACTGCATCAAGAAGTTTTACAGAATGTGAGGGTAGTGCTGATCACCTTCATGAATCCTGGGTGATGCAACAAGACGACAACCCGAAACACACAACAACAGAAAATGTACGCTTGATTACGATCAAGTCCGAGTTCGGTCTTAACCTGTTTTAGATGCTGATCTGAAATGCATATGTTCCCCACCCTTGTGCTGTAGGAACTAAAGCTCTAAAGTTCCTCCTCAATGTGCAAGTCCTAGCAGTAGCTACAGGAAAACACAGGTGGAGGTTTATAGGACTTGGCTTCACTGCATAGTGACTATGTATACATGCAGTTTAATATTCCATTCATATTAACTGTAAAGTATTTAACAGTCACCGAAATCTAGTGGAAAGCAGTTTGGGGTTAGGGATTAGGGTTGGGGATTGGGGTTAGGGATTAGGATTAGGGATTAGGGTTGGGGATTGGGGTTAGGGATTAGGATTAGGGATTAGGGTTGGGGATTGGGGTTAGGGATTAGGGATTAGGGTTGGGGATTGGGGTTAGGGATTAGGGTTAGGGGTTAGGGTTGGATATTGGGGTTAGGGATTAGGATTAGGGATTAGGGTTGGGGATTGGGGTTAGGGATTAGGGTTGGGGATTGGGGTTAGGGTTAGGGATTAGGGTTAGGGATTAGGGTTGGGGATTGGGTTAGCGATTAGGGATTAGGGTTGGGGATTGGGGTTAGGGATTAGGGTTGGGGATTAGGGTTGGGGATTGGGGTTAGGATTAGGGTTGGGGATTGGGGTTAGGGATTAGGGTTAGGGATTAGGGTTGGGGATTGGGGTTAGGGATTAGGGATTAGGATTGGGGTTAGGGATTAGGGTTGGAGATTGGGGTTAGGGATTAGGGTTGGGGTTAGGGTTAGCGGTTAAGGATTAAGGTTGGGGTTAGGTATTAGAGATTAGGTTTAGGGATTAGGGTTAGGGATTAGGGATTAGGGTTGGGGATTGGCTTTAGGGATTAGGGTTAGGGATTAGGGTTGGAGATTGGGGTTAGGGATTAGGGTTGGGGTTAGGGTTAGCGGTTAAGGATTAAGGTTGGGGTTAGGTATTAGAGATTAGGTTTAGGGGTTGGGGTTAGAAGACTGCCGCAAGTTGAAGAGTTGAAATTGCACATGTATGGTATATAAATTTGGATATACTGTACATAGATATACACTGGATGCTTGTTCCCATAAAATCATGTTCATGCTGCCCCCAGACCCTATGAACCACCCTGATAAAGGACTTCACTTCCTATAATGACTGACAGCTTCACTGCTTCACATTTACAGAAGCCTAATGATGTGGCAGTTAAGAATATTGGCAGACTAGTTTACAACAAAAATGGTGCTGTGGAAATGTGACCTTGGGTTTTCACCTCATTGTCAGGTTTTCTTCCAAATCTGTGTAATATACCGTACTGTCATTAGGTGTACTGCAGGGGTCAGTGTTACGTCCAAATCCTAAACATCCTCCTCCATTTACCATGACAAAAAGAAAGTAAGGACGCCGCGTCAGCTACAGACCAGAGCACCGGCCGAAATATCACTAACGTGAGATGGAGGGAAGGGGGCGTGGCTTCCAGCAATCATTCCTGATTCATATCTCAATTGTTTCGACTCGTAGCAATTTTCTCATAGCATTTTCACCAAGATAATGTAGCAACATAATTCTTAAAATGCCTGGCAGGTAGTTTTACAGAATGGGGGTTGGCGCCATGCAACACAAATACTGTCCTGCAGCTCTTATGCTAGCGCAACACATAGTCAGTTCACGTGCATAAACACTCGCCAATGAAAATGAAGACAATGGCAAGAATCCGATAACAAGAACAAAGCAAAAAATGTTAGCTGTAGACTTTCTACCATTTCAGGAGAGGGATAAAAGACGGTGTCTATATAAAGTCACTCCTCGAATATGTTCTTGGTTTGTTTGTATTAATGCACATAATTAGATTGTCACGCTTTATTCAAATGACGCTACATGACACGTATCAGTGTTAGATCGTCAGTCTGCAGCTGCTGGAAGTGCTTTATTTCTTAAAAATGGCAGCAAACAATTCCAAAACAATATCCAGCTCAAATATATATATATATATATATATTTTCCATCTTATGAGTATTTAACATAATATTGCAGGGATAAATGAGCAGTGCACGTATGGGTTAGCATATTTGTAATAATGTGTGTATGTGTGTGTGGGGGGGGGGGGGTGTTGGGGGTTGTTGCTGTATATTACACTAGGAAGTGAAACAAGGCACCGAGACATCAATAAAAACGAATGAAAACAGAAGTCAGGCTATTGGTTATGGTAAACATTATGAAACAATAATACAGGAACAGACAAAAAAAAGAATAATTCTGCTAAACATCTGAACGGTGTGCATTTCTCCAACGCTCTAACGGGAGCAGAAAGCCTTTTGTGTGTTTATCCTGAGCGATTACCTTTAAAAGGACAATTTTTTGCCACAGACTTGTTTTGCCCTTCATATTTTCACCGGGGATGATAATCCCTTTCCCTCCGAGCCTGTCAACTACAACCTAAGCACTGACAAATGAGTCCTGAGAAGCTCCATGCACTCCAAGAGTCCAGGAGAGAACTTTCCCTCACGTCAACACCTTCACCTTGCTTTGTTAATTCGGTCCGAGTTTTGATTAAATGAACTTTACTTTCACCCTCAGAACGTTACGGATCCCATTAACCAGCGCCAATGAATTTCTACTTGAAGATCATCTGGATCTGTATTTGCGTCCCACTGCTGCTGAATTCTGCATCCTGATTGGTCAGAAGATTCATCTTGTTGATTCATTGTCTAGACCAGCAGCTCTGACAGTAGTGCAGGTTTGTATTAATGCGCTTGTTCTGATACATTATGGCTTCTATAGTAACAGGTTGGGTTTTTTAGAGTACAGCATAAAAACAATGCAGTGCACTACAAGCGTCGTCATTTTACATTACATTTACGGCATTAGGCGGACACCCTTATCCCGAGTGACTTACATCTATCTCATCTGAACAGTTGAGGGTTAAGAGCCTTGCTCAAGGGCCCAACAGTGGCAGCTTGGTGCTGCTGGGGTTTGAACTCACAACCGTCCAATGGGTAGTCCAACGTCTTAACCACTGAGCTACCACAATGGAGTAAGCGACATCTGACTGCTCTCGAAAACTATAACGGCTATAGAGCCTGTCAGAAATCTGTCCGTGGCACGGTAATCAACCAGATGAATCATGACACAATGAATCGTACAAAGAAATCGGGAAGATTTAAAGGTCGTCCTGGACATCGTGTTGTTTTGCGCCAAAAAAACAAGACATACCATTATGTGCCCACAGAGAGAGTGACGATGCCTTGAACAAGGCAACTTTTTAGCACTGTTGGGAAGGTTCATTTCCAATTATGATCCGCAGATAAGGGCACGGCTTGCCGAGATACTAAAAAACGCCACTTTAATGAGCTCTGATACGCAGAACGATTTGCTAGAGGCGGCCGCTTCTTTATTATTGCGGAAGATAAAGGCAGTGAAACTGAATGAAACGCTGGGCACTTACTTCACGCCGATCGCTGACGAGTACAAAGGCGAGTTGGAGCAAGAACTAATTGCAGCGTGTGTCCGGTATGTTCACCGGAGAATGCGAAAGGAAAGAGCCGTTGGTTTGTGGAAACTGTAGACATGACTGCATCTCAAATACAGATTGTGGAAGTGATTGAACTCTTCTCTTTGTTCAGGCTTCAGCTTCAATGGGGGAAAAGTTTCCAGTCACGTCAGCACGTTGGCGGGAAGCATCCGGCACGCTGGGTTCATGGAAATACAGAAACAACTTTTTTATTGGGTTGTATTTTAGAATTACTCGCCGAACGGAGCGGAATGTAGCCACAGCCAGACCAAAATCTAGGCACAGGTTCTTCTACAACAGATCCAAATGGAGCAGGTCCTGTTTTTTTGTTAGTCACACTCGGGAGACTTTTTTTGAGCGCAGTGACTTCGCCACAAAAGGAGTGCAAAGCCCGACGCTGTGCGTGTTGGAATGTATCCACCTTGTTGATGGTTTAAAAGATGTCTTCAGAGATAATTCACAGTGTGACTTTGAGAACGTTGTAAAACTCACAGATGAGTTATGTTTAATGACTGAACATGAAATTACAAACTTGGATAGAACCATCTCCAGACAAAGAAAGGGGCCTGCCAGGCTCAGTGACTCAGTGGGGGGAAGAAATACTAATGTGAGGAACGATGATGATCTACAGCTGGTGCTGTTTTTTTTTTGTTTGTTTGTTTTGTGCTGGCTCTGCGTATTCATGTTTACCTGTATGATACTCTTTTTAATCTCTCTCTCTCTCTCGCTCTCTCTCTCAGCAACATGTTTGACAGGATCCAGATGTTAGTCTGCTGCTGCCACAATGTGCAGCTTTTCCCCAACATGCACATCAATGATTTATCTTCGCTTGTTGTTCTCGTATTGTTCTCTTCGTTGTTTGTTTTATTCATGAAACTGTAAATCACATGTAACTAATATTAATTGACAAATTCATTTTTTTTATCCCATATCGTAAACGGTGTAGGCTTTGAGGTAGATCTCACCAAGGTCCACTCACTTTAAAATGTCTGACCTCGCCGCTGGACCGTACTGTTAAAGGAACAAGATCAGGCTTCAGAGCCACATTACAGATTGTTATCACTCTCTATCTGTGATCTAACGATGTGTGATCGGGTCAGACGTAGCGCGCGCGGACATGGCCTCCGCTTGCTAGGCGGGGTCAGAGTGTATTTGAGAGTGCTGGGGGTTTGTCTAGTTAACTGTCTGCTTTTATCAGCCCCTCTCTCTGTGGCCGGGGGTTTTTTCTTTGACCTCATTATGTTTTGCCTCGGTTTCATTAGCCTCTCCTATTCTCTGAGAAAATGGCCACTACCAGTGGATCATCCATCTCTGTCTGCCACCTCTCTCTCTCTCTCTCTATTCTTTTCTCCTCTTCTCACCTTGCCCTCCCTGATTCTCTCCCTCTCCATCTGTCTGGCCTGACTCAGAAGGATGTCCACCGCGCAGATGGACAGCTTCATTCAGTCTCACTGACACATACTCATGTCTGATATACTGCGAAAACCATAAAGACCTCAATACACATCACTCTTGACCTCTGGCTCTGTGCGACATTTGCATAGAGGTGTAACTGTCACTTTTATTTGAGCTTTTAGACTAGAGAGAAGATGGTCCGATTGATGATTTATTGACATTCATAAAGTCAGCGTCGGAGGTCTGCAGTTGACAGATCAGTATTGACCACAGTTCAGATCATTTAACACACACACACAGTCAGTTAATGTCGATCAGCACTGATTAGCGCACCGTTCCCGTCATTCAGGTACTACTGAGTAACGATTACTTCCGTGTGTAAATGCCAAGAAGGCTGTATTCAGAGGACTAAAGTTATGCAGGGAACGTTTCTCACATTCATCTGCAGAAAATCCATGCGTTAGATGCCTGCGCCGTCCTTTATGTAGATACACATAAACATAACAAGGAGTTAATCACGGAGGAATGAGGACAGTTTGATCGGTTAAATCATTTTTGTTTGATCATTAAAATGATATGAATTGTACATGTAACTGCAGACTCTGAGACAAACGGGCTAACCTTTTACCATTACTATTAGCAGTACATGCTAACTGGGATTAAACACCCACAAACACACAAGCAGCTGATCTGAGTCACGTCCTGTCTTTTCTGTTGAGCTGCTCAAACTCCCATAAGAATACGAATGTGCCTGGGTGAGTGTGAGACACCTTACTCCCTATCCCCTAAGCCCTTCACCCTACGCCCTGTGCATAAACCTTACTCGCTATGCACAAACCCTACAACCCATGCATACACTCTATGCCCTATGCATACACCCTACATCCTATGCACACACTCTATGCCCTATGCATGCACCCTACATCCTATGCACACACCCTATGCCCTATGCATACACCCTACATCCTATGCATACACACTATGCCCTATGCATACACCCTACATCCTATGCATACACACTATGCCCTATGCATACACACTATGCCCTATGCATACACACTATGCCCTATGCATACACCCTATGCCCTATGCATACACCCTACATCCTATGCATACACACTATGCCCTATGCATACACCTACATCCTATGCATACACACTATGCCCTATGCATACACCCTACATCCTATGCACACACCCTATGCCCTATGCATACACCCTACATCCTATCCACACACCCTATGCCCTATGCATACACCCTACATCCTATGCATACACACTATGCCCTATGCATACACACTATGCCCTATGCATACACCCTATGCCCTATGCATACACCCTACATCCTATGCACACACCCTATGCCCTATGCATACGCACTATGCCCTATGCATACACCCTACAACCTATGCACACACTCTATGCCCTATGCATGCACCCTACATCCTATGCACACACCCTATGCCCTATGCATACACCCTACATCCTATGCATACACACTATGCCCTATGCATACACCCTACATCCTATGCATACACACTATGCCCTATGCATACACACTATGCCCTATGCATACACACTATGCCCTATGCATACACCCTATGCCCTATGCATACACCCTACATCCTATGCATACACACTATGCCCTATGCATACACCTACATCCTATGCATACACACTATGCCCTATGCATACACCCTACATCCTATGCACACACCCTATGCCCTATGCATACACCCTACATCCTATCCACACACCCTATGCCCTATGCATACACCCTACATCCTATGCATACACACTATGCCCTATGCATACACACTATGCCCTATGCATACACCCTATGCCCTATGCATACACCCTACATCCTATGCACACACCCTATGCCCTATGCATACGCACTATGCCCTATGCATACACCCTACAACCTATGCACACACCCTATGCCCTATGCATACACACTATGCCCTATGCATACACACTATGCCCTACACAGAGGCAAGACACAGTAAATCATGAGGTTTCTGTCTGACAGGACTCTCTCTAGCATGACAGCCTCTCTGCTTAGACAGCAATAAAAAGAACCCGGGGAACCTCTCGCTGCCCTCACACCTACAAAACTGTCAGAGGTCTGGGAATCTGAAACAGGAGCAAGAGGTGAAAAAGTGATAGTGACCATGATGTCAACCGATACAAAATCAATCAGTACAGGAGTCGAGCACCAAACCGGGATATTTATTAATATATGTATTCGGGGTGAGTTTGAGTTGAACCGTGTGGAACTGCAATGAAATCATTAAATGCTTGAGGTAAACCTACGGCACTTGATAGTTCAGTGCCTTGTTTTTGTCTGGGGATTTGCCCTCATAGCCTCCCGGTCACTGCTGAGCGATCACTGCATCAGATCTATAAAAGAGATTAGTAAAGGTCAGATTACACGCTTGCTTGTTCAGGGCAGCTGTAAAAACAAACAAACAAACAAACAAAGTCTTTCTCTCGTAAATGAAGTTCTACAAGACCTGTTCCAAGCAGGTATACGTTCAGCCACAACTTAATTGAATAATTTAATTCCTCTTATCTGCCTCTGTGGACCTCGATAAGCTGGTGTTAGTGGCAGAAAAGAAAAGAAACAATGCTCATTTTCCTTTCAGTGCGAGGTACTGACATGTATAAACGCTATCATTACGCCCGGGCGGTGCAGCAGGACCGGATTTAAAAATCAAGGGTTAGGAGTTTAACCTCCGTTCACACGATTAAATGGCATAGCTGTAAGTTTTGTTATTTCTCCCATAGATCAACAAATGACATCTTATTACCGCGAGCCAAAGCTCTCTTAGCGTTAATGACTACTGTTAAAAATGTGCCTTCGTTCAGCGGTGAAATGTAGTTGCCTTCCATTTTGTGCTCAGAAAAACAGCTTGTCCTGCACTCGGGGTAAGCGCTTAAAGGAACAATGGCTTTAAAGTACAACTCTGTTCCCCAAATTATAGACTGAAAATAAATTATTAATCATCCGAACGCCCTTAACGCCCTCGTGCCATTAGCGCGCGCGCTCGTTAACCACATTTTGCGTGTTCGCTAATTTGATGGTAAAAACGTTTATTCGTTTAAGCACGGTGAATAATTGTTTTTTTTTTTAAAAAATTGGAATTTCATGTTTAATGATATTTGATGATTTTTATGATGCACATTATTCTTCCACAGGTGCTTAATGTTCAAACACTTCCGCTTGAACCTGCCGCGTTAGATGTCATTACGTCCAGCTAATGCCCAACAGGTACCTTTTTTAACCATATACCTAATTATCACTCAAGAAGAACGGCACAAAGGGGAAAAAATCGAAACTGTGAATGACAAATTGCAAATGTCACCAGGCATGAAAGGGAAAAGTGGGAAAGTCAGACATGTTGTTTAGAGAAGCTCTTTAAGGTGAATTTAATCCTCTTCCACACGCTGACCGTCACATCAGGGATGTTTATTTTTTATTTTATTTTGGACAACCAGCTTTGAAATGCTGTGATTTCGAGGTTTCTTGGCAGCTCGTATTTATTTCTTGTAAAAGATGGGAAAATGAAAATGGGTTTTTGTCCGTCACGTTATTTATTTTTTTCTTTTACTTACTGCATTTTTGGCCACTCTGGTGAAATTGTAGCGGCAGACCGGCGTGATAAAACCACTCTCACATCCCGGAGTGAAAAGACAGCCGCTGATTTAATGTTTAAACTACAGTGCTGTGCATAAGTATTCGCCCCCACGCCTCAATAAGGCAGAATCCGATTAGATAAAATATGAGTTAGTATCCTCTGATCTTTACTGTCTGATCTCTGATTTCCCCTTGGGATCAATAAAGTCTTATCTGATCTAGTCACTGTCTTTCTGAGGTGTCCATGCATCCATTTTCTGTACCATGTGTCCTACACAGAGTCACGAGGAACCTGGAGCCTACACGAGGCAGGGGACACCCTGGATAGGGTACTGACCCATCGCAGGGCACAATCACACACCCATTCACACACTATGGACAACCAGACTACCACGCATGTCTTTGGATTGGTGGAGGAAACCGGAGTACCCAGAGGAAATCCCCAAAGCACAGGGAGAACACGCAAGCTCCACACACACACACACACACAGGGAGGCAGCGAGAATCGAACAATCAATACTGGAAGCGTGAGGCAAGTGTGCTAACCACTAAGCCGAAAAAATGAATAATAATAAGAAGAAGAAGAAACACATCCGATTTTTATATGGCGCCATTTCCAGCCATGCTGGACTAAAGGAGCATTTCCCAGGCATTGCTTCACCTTCACCATAACGCCAGTACGTCGCTCGATGATGCCATGTGCTAATTAGCATATTCGTGACATCATCGCGTCACATTTGCATTCTGTTTGCTTCTCTCCTACTCTTTGTGCTCACGTACTGCATGTTCTTGAATTCCCTTTTTTAAAATCTGATCTAATCCTACTCTGCATGAACGGAGGATAGAGCTAACAGGACGTCTAATGTAAATACGTGTACGAAGTGTGAAAGTCGGACTTTTAGTTTCTATATTTGTGCAACATGCTAACCCAAATAACTAAGGGCTTTTCACTGTGGAACACGTTCTGCAAAACACCATTTGTGTATTGTATTTCAGATTATTTCCCAGGTGTGATCTGAAGTGTTCCGTGTTGGAGCACAACGCAGATCATTTTGTCCCAGATGTTGAGAAATCTGGTGAAGGTTATTATGCAATGAAGAAACACAAAGGCTTAAAGGATCTCAGAGCTCGCTTTATGGACAGACGGCTTGAGGTCCTCGGCCTTAATCCTGTTGTATTCGCAGGTTTAGCGGCAATAACATGGAGGAGTTTCACTCCATCACATCTCAAACTTCTGTATTTCGGTCCAGTGCCTGATGCGATCGTGCTTTACAGGGCAGCCAGCTGCTGCTAATGTGCAGCCACATTGGCTTTTATTACACAATTAAATTAGATGACAGCCACTGTTGTGCTGTTGGGAGAGACTGTGACATTTCAAACGGAGAACATGATGCTGAAAAAGAGATGCATAAAGAGTAGTTTAGTTGTATTACCGTTCACTGATTTCTCCTGACGGGTGCACGGTGGCTTAGTGGTTAGCAGAGGGGTTTCCTCCGGGTACTCCGGTTTCCTCCCCCAGTCCAAAGACATGGCATGCCCAACGTGTGTGTAGTGTGTGAATGAGTGTGTGATCCAGTACACTGGATCTTCCATTTGTAGATTTATGATTCTCTGCATCGATGCGTTTATAATTATAACTATTTAGAAGATGTGCACATCTCAGATCTGTGGCTGTTTACGAAGTAAAACCTGGTGTTCGTCCCACCACGCCAACATGTAGTAAGTGCACTGTACTCTTTCCATCAATAAGGCCATACAGTTAAAATGATTAAACTTTCTGTTAACCTTTGAGGATTTAGCACTCATTAGCAGCCCAAGTGGTGTAAATGTAAAAAAAAATAATGAAATAAAAAACAGGATGAGATGATTTTAAGTCGCTGTGGTATAAGAGGAATAACGCAATCGGAGAGGTGCCATTATATTTGCTTTGCTTTTCACATTATACACAAAGAGATAAAGGTTAAAAGGTCATTTTCATTATTGTTAAAGTTTTATTAAACACATCAAGGGATTTTCTGCCGCTCCAACTCGCGGTCTGATTTCACTGAGCCTACTCACTGGTCATTAATATTCATAAGGAGCAATGTTCATGCTCATTCATATTCATTATTGGACATGTGTAAGTTCTGGCCTGAATGACAGAATATAACGAGGAAAAAAAATATTCACCCGTGCGGGAGGTGAGAAGCTTCAGAACGGTGAATTTATACTGGGTTTATCAGGTTAGACCGCTAACTGTCACGATCTCGCCTGCAGATGGCGCTGCGGCGTTGACGTGCACGGAGAGCCGGAGGGCGCACGCGTGCAAGCGCTGTAAGTGCGCATGGACGATAGGGTTTACAATGGACACGTGCACTCGTTTGGGTTTCTGTTCTGTCCCCTCCCTGTTTAGTTATTGGCGGAGCTGCGAGGGTGTGTGTCGATTGTTTCCAGCTCCCTGAGTTCATGTTTGATTGCGTTTGTTATTTAAACCCCTGCGCACGTCGCGCAGTATTATTTACGTTAACCAGCCAACGAAGTCTGAGTATTGTATATATGCGTTTCACTAAACAAGTCTACGGTTATGTTCGTGCTAACCACCTCGATGCTAAGCGGTCGAGTGTTCGTGTCCGGTTTATTTCATGCCTTGACCCAAGTTTCCTGTTCTGTCCTCGAATCGCGCTTCACGTGTAAGACCGCGTTTTATATTCGTTGACTTTGTATTAATAAAGACTGTCGTCTGCACTTGCTTTCCGCTTCCACGTCCGTTTCCTAACACTGAAAATGATAAATAATATAAAATAATCAGTGGTTGCTGTTATAAAGGTGGATTTAATTTAATGCTAATTCCAGCTCACACTGTCAGTGTTGTCTTGGGAGAGCAGCCAGAGAGCCACACTAAAAGGAATTTCATCCAGAGGGCATGTAGAGTTAAAAGTACATTTATTTATGCAAATCAGGCCTTAAATTGGTGTGAATTTGCATAAGATCGTAACATCAAAAATATAGTATATGTTAAAATGTTTATTTTTAGGATATTTACAATCTTAAGAGATTATCCCATGTGAGTTCTTCTTAAATCTCTTTCTTACTGTTAAAAATAAAACAGAAAGAAATCAGTGTAATAAATGTTATCAGCCACAATGGTGCATTTATTCGAATAATTTCCTAGACTCGTCCGATTGTACTTTCAGAGCCGGTTACTGGTGATTACTGATAGAATAGAGGACATGTAATATTAGATTATGATAAAGATCATAACAACGCTTTATTTAGGTATTATAGTATCTGACAGGGCTGTAGTCCAGACCAGCATTGTCACGCCCAAGACCCAGTCCAAAATGAGTCAAGATCCAGACCGAAAACCATCCAATCCTTTCTGAAGCCAAGTCTTCCAGTGCACTTTCATCCAGTATAGTTCTCTTGAGAATCCCAAAACAAAGTCCAAGCGCTAACGCCACTAAATCCAACACAAGTCCGAGTCGATGCACGACGCATCTCGAGATCGGATTCGAGTCCTGCAGCTCTGTTATCTGACTATGAAGACTCGCTATGTATAACTCTTTGTACGCAACAAATAAAGCTTCATGAACATGAACAGTGTCTAAAAAGCAAATACTGCTTTTGATTATGTTCGTAAACCCGTATAGATTTGGTGAAAATCCATTTACAAAAAGATACATAAATCTGATCTCATTTTAATGGAATGGTGTGCTGAACAGAGATCAGATCACACAATATAGCGGTTTGGCGAGCTTCCGGTGAGCAGATGAGATCTGTAGCTGTCGGGTTAGAGAGTTAGAGTGAAAATGATCCTTCACCTTTGGAAACACTATCCATTAGAAAGCTAGTTGCTTGTGTGTGCAGAGGAGATGTGTGTATAAAACCTGTAAGCACTGAAGTGTTCCCTCTCTCACTTACGTCTAAATAAAGCTGGACGCTCTGAACACCTGAGATCACTAACACTCTCCCGTTTGGAAATGGCATGATGCAACGGCAGGCAATATGAGCTGGTGGCCCATCAGCACCTGAGGCCCAGGTACAGGAAAGAATGAGTGAATAAGCTCATCTCGAACGGAGACAAAACCACCAACGGGGAGTACAGAGTGGACCGACAAAATGCTAATCACGCTAGTCCATAAAACACCAACCAGGGACATGAGTGGAACTGCATTATGACTCTGACCTATTCTCGATCAATTCTGAATATGGAGCTATATTTATTTTCACACTCGGTCTATAAATAACGGTTTCATTATCGACTGACGCATAGCACTCACCACCTCTGAGCCCATATACATACATATATATATATATATATAAATATATATATATATATATATATATATATATATACATAAAATAGAGAGAGAGAGCGAGAGACCCGCAGTGTAGTTACAGGAGTGGGAACAGGGGCAGATGCAGATTTAGTGATTTGGGGGCCCGAGGCAGGATATAGGAATGGGGCCCTATTCAGTTACACATTTCTCTGCTGTGATGAATGCTGCTGCTCAGCGGTGTCCCCCGGTGGCTTCAGAAATCACAGCTACAAGCTACCCTCGGTAAATATGAGCTGTGAAAAATTGTCTTTATCGTTTAACCGTTTGATCTTTTCTTCAAAAGATTCACAAAAATACTCTGCTCTCATGGATATTAAACAATTACAAACACATCACAGGTTTATAAAAAAAAAACATCTTTGTTAAATATAGGTGTGCAACAATTATTGGCACCCTTTTAGTCAGTACTTTGAGTCTTCTCCTATAACGCTGATGAGGTTGGAGAATACATGGCGAGGGATCTGAGAGCGTTCCTCCATACAGAACCTCTCCAGATCCTTCACATTTCAGGTCCACGCTGGTGGACTCTCCTCTTCAGTTCACCCCACAGGTGTTCTATGGGGTTCAGGTCAGGGGACTGGGATGGTCAGGGCAGGAACTTGATTTTGTGGTCAGTAAACCATTTCTGTGTTGATTTTGATGATGTTTTGGATCATCGTCCTGCTGGAAGATCCAACCACGGCCCACTTGAATCTTTCTGGCAGAGACAGTCGGGTTTCATTTAATATCTGTTGATATGTGATGGAGTCCATGATGCCATGTATCCTAACAAAATGTCCAGGTCCTCTGGCAGAAAAACAGCCCAGAACATTAAAGATCCTCCTCCATATTTAACCGTGGGCATGAGGGACTTTTCCATACGGCTACCTCTCTGTGTGCTCCAAAACCACCTCTGTGTTTATTACCAAAAAGCTCTATTCTGGTTTCATCTGACCATCGAACCCGATCCCATTTGAAGTTCCAGTAGTGTCTGCACACTGAAGACGCTCGAGTGTGTTTTTGGATGAGAGTAGAGGCTTTTTTCTTCAAACTCTTCCAAACAGCTTGTGGTGATGTCGGTGACTTCAGATTGTAGTTTTGGAGACTTTCAGACCCCAAGACACAACTAACATCTGCAGTTCTCCAGCTGTGATCCTTGGAGATTTTTTGTCCACTCGAACTGTCCTCTTCACAGTGCGTTGAGACGATACAGACACACGTCCAATTCCAGGTCGATTCATAACATTTCCAGTCGACTGGAACTTCTTAATTATTGCCCTTATGGTGGAAATGGGCGTTTTCAATGCTCGTGCTATTTTCTTATAGACACGCCCCATTGTGTGAAGCTCTACAACCTTTTGCTGCACATCACAGCTGAATTCCCATTGTTATGAATGACTTCAAAGATATTTTTCTCATATGAATTCATAGGAGTGCCAACAATTGACGCACATCTATATTTAACAAAGATGTTTTTTGGGATAAACCTGTGTTGTGTTTGCAATTGTTTGATATCAGTGAGAGCAGAGTATTTTTGTGAATTTTTTAAACATAAGATCAAAAGGTTAAAGAATAAAGATAATTTTCACAGCTTTCTTTGCTCATATTTATGTATATGAATCATTTCAGTGTTTCAACATCGATATGTACATTTTTGGCATACATTATAAATAATTACCTTTGACTACTGCTAAGTCCGCCCCTGTTTGCCACGTTACTGAGAAACCACAAGGTGTAAGCCCCTCTGTACTGAAGAGAAGGTTACTGCTTTACCTCTGACTGTTATAAATCTCTGACACTGGAGACTCCTTCCATAAAAATGGGTGGCTCTTCATGCATAACGTTTTTGTAGACAATGTCAGAATTTCACCATGTGCTCGAAGATTCGATCTTCACTGCTAAAAAGCACGATTAGAAAATATGACTCGACAGAGAAAGAACCCGTAAGATTGCAGGCAGTGGGTGGAATTTTTATAGCCCTGTCTGTAACGGTGACACGTTATGAAACCTGAAACCTGCTGCAGCGATGACTCCGAGTTTGACGCTCGATTTGACAGATTCGGAAAAAGCCACGGAAACATACTTAAAGAACAAGAGGTGGAATACCGCGTCAAACTTTATACACTGCTGTTTACTTAACACACAAACACACACACACACACACACAAATTGAGGAGCATCTAGACAGCAACTTTGTGTTTGTGCGTCCCTCTCAGGAGAAAATTTCCCACAGAGTGTCATTCCATCCATCTTCTCTGCAGTCGCCTGATATCCGATTATCTTCTCGTCCGTCTCCTCTAGAGAGTGCAGCATCCACACACACACACACACACACACACACACACACGCACGCACAGTGTTTGGGAATAGATGAAAAGAGACCCCCGCACCCCCATCTGAGATGTCAGCGAGATGAGGTTTTTTGGAGAAAAAGGGAACGGTGTAGAGCAGAGATGAGGCACACACTCTTCTGGAGGACGGCTGAATCAGTAACTGTAAATAGAGATAAATGGGCCTCCCAGCGCTCAAATATTTGCCACGAAATTGCAGACACGCCAACACGTCCGCCAGACTCGTGGATCAGCAGCAAGCACGGAGCCGAGACAAAGACGAGCTCCGAATCGGTGTAGCATGTCCGGTCAGGAATCTTAAAATGATTCTTAATTCAAACAAACAAACAAAAAATCATTAAAAAAATGTCACTGCAGTAGATTTACCTCGATTTTTTTTATTTAAAATAAACACAAAAAAAAAACGTGAAGATAAACATCACCACGGAGTCAGGGAAAGAAACTGTGTGTTGCGGTCTGTGAAAACCCATCTCAGACAATACTCGGACACCTCACACCTTGACGGCAGTCTGCTTAAGGTAGCTGGTTTAATAGCTAGTTTGCTAGCTAAGTGCGATTTTCCAGTGTCGGCATTGAGTAAAGCTCACCTGTATCTCCAGCTTTCAGTCGAAACGTTTAACTGCTGCGTATCAACACGCTCATGTTCACTTACATCTCCCACGCTCCTTACAGAGCTAAAAAAAACTCTACCGCCATGTGTTTCCACACTCGTGTTAGCGTTAGCGCTAGCGCTATTCTCTGCAGCAGCTTCAGCTTCATAAACAAGTTGTCAAAAAAAGTTCGCGCAGTAAAAGCGTAGCTGTATTTCTGTCCTTTTTATATCCATATCTAAGGACGGGCGATTTATTATTCAATACAGAAAACAGTTTACGTTCCGGAGCCCTGAAAGGTCCGCGATGGCGTCTGCACCATGAAAGATAATGTCTTGCATATTGCTCAATAATTTAGGAATTATTTGGTGTCGAGATTTACTTTAAATTCCAGCATGTCGCAATGGGGGGAAAGAAACTCTCGGAGCTTGACAAACGGAAATCTGTAAAGGTTTTGTATATTGATCTATTCACAGTTCAAGACGTTAGTCATATATAAACACTGATGTTTTCCAAACAAGACTACTGTTATTCCGTCCCTAAACAAGTATATATATATATATATATATGAAATATTTTTTGAAGTAACTTGTGGAGGAGTTATTGAATATTCCAGTAAAGTGTCACTCGGTGGTCAGGGCAAGCAGAAGGAGGAAGAGAAAAAGAAAGAAAAAGAAAAAAAACGTCTCTGTTATGATCCTGTCACCATAGGTGAAGTGAAAAATAAAAGGACGGGGGAAAAGCTTTAAAACGAACTCTGCTATTCGAGATTTGAACTTCAAAGACACACCAAGGATGCCCTGAAAGTTTGCGTCTCGCTTTGAGCCCGAGCAGCAGAAGATATTAATATTTCAATACGAGCTTATTAAAAGCCTGAAACCCGTTCAGCAGCCGGTGGGGATGAAAATAGACGAGTGCGCTACGGGGAACTGTGGTCGTCGGTGATGGGGGTCTAAATAAAAGACAACCTTGTGAAAACATCCGGAGAAATCTTTTTTTGAAACGACGACGAGGAGAGGCCCGTCACCGCCGCCCCTGCGGACGGATTCGTGTTGCCGCTCGTCCTGATCCTCCGACCCCCCCGGTTCCGTCTGATCCACGTGTGATTTGTATGCGATAGAGAGAGAAATCAAGGTAGTCAGACAGATGATGACATCCTGACGGAAAGGATGCCCACACATGCAAGACATGATATCCAGGTTTCTGTCTGTTCCCCGTCGTCTGCTTCTCCCGCTTTTTAACGCTCGCACCACGGGACGACGAAAAGGCTCGTCGGATGCTCGCAGATGTGCCACAAATCATGCCATCCATCTGGTACGTGAGTCATTCGCGCAACCGTGTCCACCTGCTCGCTCCCTTTTCAGATCGCTCGGCGGGAGGCGGGAAAACAACAGCGCTCCACGGACGATTCAGGTCCGTGAAGTGCGTCGTTATCGAGTCCCACGTGTTAAGAGAGTAAGAAATTCTCCGTCTCTGCCTCTCGTACCGAACACAGCAGGACCGTAATTTGGAGACTCACGAGAGTGGCCAAAAAAAAAGATTAGCCACAATCTCTCCTGAAGTGGAAGACCCAGTGGGACAGGAGGGTAATATTACCACCTGTGTTTCTCTGGCAGTTTATGAGGGACGCTCGGTATCAGATTAGACTGTGAGTCGTGTCTTGTGAGAAGATGTAATCGTAACTGGCAGAGCTTTGTGTTACATTACTGGAGGAATTTCCTTATCCTTAATCTAACACAGGAGCGCTGGGGACGGAAGGATTTCAATCAGATCTACAGCGTATGCAACTTAGGCGTGTTTCTTGGAGGAAAACGCGAAGACCGTGCGAATCCCCACATAGACAGGAATCCGAGCTCAGGATTGAACTCGGAGCCGTTAGACGGCGGCGCTCTCCACGGTACCGCCACGACCTCTAACCTCACTCGATTACTCCGAGACTGAATCAGAGCGAGATCGATTCTTTTTTATTCAATCGTTTGCTATTTAGTTTGCTGTCCGGTCACTTCCTGCAGAGTCAAATCTCACTTCCTCGCCGTTAGAGTTCACTAGAGGGTTAGGGTTATTTAAGATTAAGGACGACGGAGGTAACTGTGTCGCTTTTCGGTCGTGTTAGTCACTAATCTCGCGGAATCGTCTGTGGCTGGACCTCTAGACGTTTTAGTTGGATACACCAACACTCGCTTGATGAAGGATCCCTCACAGATATTTTCATTAAGAGCATGAGGTCAGGATCGTGTCCCGTGTGTGTGTGGTGTCTGGTATCTGTCTTCTCTCTGAGAGCAATGTGAAAACAAATAAATATTATTTGACAGCATCCTTTTCTGGTAAATAACATCATTATGGTTGGATAACACAAAGCACACAGCCTCGTATCAAATCTACCAGAGTTGCAGAAACACTCGCTGTCCTGAAATGCATCCAGCTCCTTGTGGACAGGGGAAGTGGGCTTCAGAGGGACAGGGATGTCAGCAGGCAGTGAAATATGGTGGCACATTAATAGCAAACCCGCTGAGACATCTCCTTCCAAGTCTCAGACCTCATCAGGAGGACAGCCTGTCCTGTCACGGCTGGCAGCAGACACATGACAGCCAGCTTGTTTTTTTTGTGTGTGTGTGTGTGTTTAGGGCCAAAACATAGCACGCCCACATGACCAACACCTCCCACACCACTTCTCCAAAGAGACCGAATCTTCAAAAAAAAAACCAAAATAAACATCTTAGACCCTGAAAATATACCGACCGAGGAGATCAGGATCACTGAGTCCGGAGCTGAGGATCTGAGAGTGCATCAGTGTTTGTCTTTTACATGCCTGTCATTTGCTACACAGTCCGCTCCAAAACTATTGGAACGGCAAGGCCAGTTCAGACATTTGGGTTTGAGATATAAACATGAATTATGAGAAGAGAGTTTAGAATCGCAGCTTTTATTTCCTGGAATTTATATATTATTCACAACATCACGTTTTGTAGAAGACCACCCGATATGTAGGCGAGCAAAAATACTGGAACGTGTGACTGACAGGTGTGGTCACGTTAGACTGATTGTTGAAACTAGCTCTGACCGTCTACTTTTATTTTTAGCCTTCGGGTTTCACCGAAGACTGCGGTTGTTGTTAAAAAGGGTAAGCAAACATGAAGACCAGAGAGCTGTCTACGGGAGAAAAGCAAGCCATTTTGAATCAGACAACAAGCGAAAGAAGGCACGGTAAAAACCTGGAAAAGCACTGCAGAAGAAGAACCCGCAGACTTGATGCAGATATTGCAAGCATGAGACATGCAACCAAATATCAAGTGTTACTTACTTTCATTTACTTCAAGATGTATGCGTTCCTATACTTTTGCAAAAGGTTCAACGTTTGAAGTCGTTTAACACATCTGGATGTGTCACAACTCTCCTGTTCACGCTTAAGACCGCCGAGAGGAAATAAAGCGTTGGGTAATATCTTTTTTTTACGTGGACAGATCTCTACAGCTCACAGACCAGACATGACGTGCGACACTAGAAACTCGAGAATAATAATAATCGTTAACTCACTCGTTTGCATTACTCTGTATTAATGTGTTTAATTCGATACCTGTGTGCTAGCGACCACTTTTCAGATGGGCAACTACAACCCAGGACTGGACAGCACACTGTAGCTTTTACTGTCCCAGTTTATCATGCGTCCAATCTATTGTTTAACTGGTAGTGTGCCAAGCTAAAGCAATTACCAGTCTCCGTCTACAAACGACTAGCATAAGAGACTCCAGCATTTCTAAAACGATCCGTTCCAAAAATAGAACCAGCCAAAGCCGAGTCATTTCCATATGCATGAGAGCGGCACTTTTTCATTCTGTCAGAATGAGCTGGCGCAGAGCCACGAGCTTTACCGTCTCCGGCTGATCTCAGAGCAGCGGCAGCCAGACTCACCGTGTTAAGAGCTTTCTGAGGTTGAAGTGACACGCGGTGCTGAGAGGTCCTGACCTCAGCGCAGTGGGGGAAATGAAGCACGCGGAGAGACGTCGGCTTTAAAAGGTCTACAGGGTCTCGCACAAACATTAATGAAACAAAGGTAGAGGCAGCCTCGCCTTCAGTGTTTCATCTCACCTGGATTCTGTAGCTTTGTGTTTAAGAGCTGTCATCATAAACACTGTCCTGTTGCTCATCCCATCTACATTCTCGTCCTGTAAACGCTCTTCTACGCCTGTACACTGTAAGGATTTATAACCTCACGTCACCCAGAAGACGAACGGTTCCCATTTGTCACCTCTGGGATCTAAATCTACGCCGCGGTTTCTGTAAAGCCGCTTTGTACGAAGAAACCTGAACCGAATGCAGATGATGTGAACAGCGCAGGGTTTGTGGAGCCGTGCGGTTTATGACGAACACGGATCCGAGTCCACGCACCTGATGGATGAAGACCTGCGCTCCGCGAGGACTCAGCAACAGAATGGCTCGCCTCAGCGTGTCCCTGTAGCGGTTCAGCTCCTCTGTGCGCATGCTGCTGAACAGATTGGAGAAGACACTGCTGATGTTCCTGTCCACCCTCTGCAGAGCCACGTCCAGGCCCTGTCTCGCCGTCTGGTCCAAAAAGCCCTGCAGTCCGCGGATATCTGTAAGAAGCCAAGCACAGAGCTGTTTGTAATTGTAAATCGAAATTGTTTCCCAACAAACCGTGACTGCGAACAGCACTGGATATTCGCTAAGGTACAATTTTCTCACAAAACTCACACGGAAGAAGGTGAATTATAATCAGGAGTGATGTGTTTCTAGTTGAAAGCACACACACTGAGAGGTTCAAGGGCTCTTCAATTACTGCTTCCGGGGCCCTGCTCCTGTCTATTAGCCATGACAGACATCTTGTAAGAAAAAGGTGCTGCTGTTCGCCGAATCCACTACTTCTCTACCTCCCCTTCTACTTAGTGTCACCTCTGTCTGGGGTAAAAAAATAATACTAAAAGGAGATATTTTTAAAAAAAACACAGTGAGAATGTGGTGAAAACTGGAGACCGATTGCTGTGTGTGTGCTGGAATAAAGCGGACACATGTACAGAGGAAAGTTTTTCATGTGCTGATTGTGATTGGACGTCAGGTGGTGATTCATTTTCTACAACAGCAGCTCTGACAGTATGTCAAATACGGTATCGTTTCTATAGCAGCAGCTCATTCACAGGGACGTGTCATTGCTGGTCACTGATGTGGTCTTGTGTAAGAATACACGTGTTTACACTAGCTTTCATGGAAGGAGTCTCCAGTGTCGGTCTCCAGTGCGAGGTTTTACGTCTTACTAACTATAACGTAAGTGAGAACAGGAAGTAACTTGTTTCACAGAGAGTTAAACAGAGCTAACGGCAACACTAACACTGGAGACTCCTTCCATTAACGTTAAATAAAGATCTCCGATCGCACGCGCAAATAAACCTTTGAAAGATAATTACTGTATCACTTGTACAGAGCGATTAATACATGTGCCCGCGTTACAGTTACACTTTTATACACAATTCGACAATTTGCACGAATTAAATCTCCAAAACGCATTCAAATGTATGCATTGATTATGTAAAATTATGCAAACATCTTTGTTAGTATGCTGATGACCTGCTGCTCTCTGCATCAGACAGGAAAAATCTGGCATATGAAACGTTGTTGATGTTTTTTGGGGGGTTTTCGCACACAAGATGCTCGGTTGTGATGAGTGTTTAGTCGTGTTAATCTCAGCGCACACGGCAGCAGGAGAAGCGTTCAGCATTCAGCTCATTGGTTCTAGCAACAGCTGGCCTGGGCCCAGTGAAACACAACTGCGGTACTTAGGGGAAGAGATCATAACAAGAGATAATCAAAGAGGAATGGAGGAGCAAATCCCATCAAACAGGATCAATCCAGCTGGAGACCGCGGTGAGGGGGAAAGGAAGGGATTAGTGCGGGAAAAGTAAAGCGCTGATTCTTCACTTCACAGCTTCTGTTCCAGGCTTTCTATCTCCCTCCTCTCCTCTCCGTCTGTGCACACACACACACACACACACTGAGCTAAAGGGAGGTGAAAAACAGACTAAAGGAGCAAATATGGGTTTTTGTGCATGTGGGTTTGTGTGCAGATATTCAGACGTGAAGCGCATATCGATCCGTCCATCCATCTTCCCTGTTCCCCTCCTTTTCAGTCCCAGCATCACCCACATGAAGAATACACCGCTCACACGGCCTGAAGCCTCTGCCTTATCATTTGTGTGTGTATATTTCACTTCAATCAGAAAGTCACCTTAAACCCTCAATAAATGTTCTGTTATGGGAAAATAATCAACCCCAGGGTGGTTATTTTCCAACCAGGTGCCTCATTTATCAGTCTTTTAGGAACGTTTACATTTACATTTGTGGCATTTGACAGACACCCTTATCCAGGGGGACGTACATTTATACATCTGAGCAGTTGAAAGTGAAGGGCCTTGCTCGAGAGCCCAACAGCTGGCGCAAGGGCCCAAGGGGCAGCTTGGTAGTGCTGGGGTTTGAACTCACGACCTGATCACTAGCCCAACGTCTTAACCATTATGCCGTGTGTAAATGTTAGTGTAAGGCAAACTGAACAAAAAAACGCTTCCGAAACACCGAGTTTCACGTGCGTATGCTGAGAACCATTAAAGGCAAGTTCCTGACTTGCACTTTCCTCGGCTGTTCCCGACACAGCTCATTTGCATTTAACGACGCCCACAAAACTCCATAAAAGGTAACGTACACAGACAGCTGAACAAGTTCCACAGAAGTGGACTCGCTGCTACGCCAGTAAAAAACAGTGAACAATATATAATGATGAGCTGCCATTCGCTGCCATTTATACACCGCCATTTCTTTCATCTTTGCTAAATGAATTCATGAATACGATTCATGAAGAACGAGCGCTGCGCGCACCGTGGAGCATCCTCTGTACAAGTCCCTGTGAATGAGCTAGTATAACAGTGAGGGTGATGTGTAATTCGGCCTGGTAGTATTAACTGTGCTAGAAAGACAGAAAGACACATGTTTTTTGATTAATAAAAATATCCACGTGTTTATTACTCGCAGCCCTCGACCCTGCGGGAGTGTGGGGTTATCGTCTGGAGTGTGAAAGCACTTGAGTGGGATTTTGATTTGATCTGAATCCTTCTTCTAACAGTCAACAAGTAAAATGTCCAGCTAGATTCATCGAATGAGAAATGACTAATTATATTATCATGGCACGTTAAAATCCAGAATGAAATCAAGCCGTAGTGCTGTTTGCGTTTCCAGACTGATGATTTCATGACTCTGTATTATCCTCTGAACCGTATGATAGACCGACAGTAAAAGCGCTTTTCTTCGGCTTTTATAACCTCACTAGAGACTAGAATTCTTTCTCGGGGCATCTCCAGCGAAATACTCTTCAGTATAATTCAAAACTTTCGCCTCCACATTATTGCCAGTCTTCCGCTCGGCTTTTTGCTGCATTGTAAGCGAAGCCGGAGTGTGAGAGGACGCCAGATACACTGCGCCGACCCTGCTCGCTGCCTCTCCTCCATTCAGATCTTCAACTTTATAGAAGAGTTCGCATGAAAAGCGCACTGACGAGGAGGACGCTTCCTGTCGTTCCTTGCCAGGGGCAGAACGCTGTGGATCTCCTGGCAGCCACGCAGCATGCTAAACTCTGTGCTGGTGAAAGAAAAGGGCTGCAGGCCAAAGGAGGAGAAAAGGATTGGAGAGGACGGGGTGAAAGAGGAGAAGGAGCTGTGTCGCTCTTTTGGGGATGCTGTGGCCTTGAAAGCTCGAGGCTTTTTCTCCTGTCATCTCCATATTTTATAAATGAGTGTACACGTTAGGGATGTAACCAAACACGAATACGTTATAGAGAATGAGCAGAACACACACCAATACAGATACGAATAGAAGGTGCACTTTTTTGGTTTTTTTAGAAAGCTTGCCAGAAAGGGTGGAGCTGAGAGGAATGCACCGGGATCCTGCGGAGTAAAAAGACCGGAGGTTTTTATAATAATATTAATAATAATAATAATAATAATAATAATAATAATAGTAATCATTTTTTACAGGTTTATTTCCTGCGAAATATGGTTGTAATTCAGTGACACAGCTGATCATGCTCCAAAAACAAACCAGTCGTGCAGCTGCATTCTGGATCAGATTGAGGTGGAATGGAGCTCAGAGGAAGACTTGCCAGGAGTGAGGTGCAGTAGTCCAGTTTCAAAATGAGAAGGGACTGAACACACACCTGAGTGGCCTGTGTGGACAGAAATAACCAAATCGTTCTGGTGTTGAAAATAAGAGCTCGACATGAGGGCGTCAGATTAGCAATGGGAGAGGAAAAGGTTGCGTGCAGAGACCGAAGGTGAGATCAGAGACTGGTCCAGGGAGATCACAAGATCCTGACATGGGGATGAATCACCTGGGATGAACAGCAGTTCAATTTTGCTGGGATTACGTTTCTGCTGGTGAGATGAGGTCTGAGCAGAAACATGAGGATCAGAGGGAGGGAAGAGAGGATGAGTCGAGCATCATCCACATAGCAGTGGTACGAAAACCCATGTGAGGATATGACCTCAACAAGAGATTGAGTACAGAGGGAGAACAGAAGAGGTCCAAGTACTGAGCCTTGTGGGACACCAATGGAGACACTGCATGGATCAGACAATGTGCATCCCCTCCACGTCACCTGATATGACTGACCTTCCAGGTAGGAAGCGAACGATTGTGATGCCTTGTCACGAATTCCACGACTCATGAGGGTGGACAAATAAAAGCGTCTTGTGGTTGTCCTGTGTCAAACGTTGCTGAAAGGTCGAGGAGGATGAGGACTCATGACAGTTTGGCTGATTTAGCAGCATGTAGCTTCTCACTCATGGCCAAAAGGGCAGTCTCTGCGGAACTGGAATGAAGCCGGACTGGTTCGGATCGTAGAGCTCGTTCTGTGGGAGATAGAGAGACGGTTGATTGTAGACAGTTAAATCTGAGAACACATAAACATATGGAGCAGTAAACAGATACAGACACAGTCAGTGGCGTTGTGTTTGCAGTGCTCAATGACAGGCTGAGTGTAGCCGAACTGAACGCGCACGAGTTTCTATTCGGTAGAGGCGTGAAGGGCGAAAAACAAATGGAAAAGACATTAAAAGCAACGTGAGATCTGACAGCTTGACTGCCGTGGCATGTTGAGAATTCCACACACACACCACACACACAAAATGTCTCTCTGACAGCTAATTCCATCGCTCCTCCAACACAAAGATGGCATTTTAATTATAATTGCAAGAGCCCTGTGCACGTGCCTCGTGTGTATCGATATGTGTTGCGAGGTATATTTACAGGACGGAGCAAGTTAGCGCAGAATTATTATTCTCTTCATGAGCTGTCCGGCTGCAGTTTAAAACGTGTCATTTAAAATCTATACATATATATATATATATCGATAGAGCTAGTACCAGAAAAAAAACACTAGAATTTGGACGAACATTCTTTCTTCTTCAGCTGTAAAAGCAAAGTGCTTCTGAAGCTCGAGGAGGTGAACGATTTAATCAGAACTTTGCTCGCAGTGGCTCGTCGCCAAAGAGTTTTCATCTGCAACCGCAAATTCAGGCCAAAAATCACTGAAACCCATCTCAGGATTGGGACCAAACACCCATCCCATCCCAGAACCCCCTTATTCACACAGATGACATCACAGCGCGAGAACATGAATGCCTCAGGGCTTACACTTGTCCTTCCTCAGGGCAGATGGTCCTGACAGATTGTCCATCGCAGGACTGTATGTTTCCATTTCATGACGGGATCAAGAGCGCTAAATTCACTGCGGCTTTCTCGTCCTGATTCCTTCGAGATGTGTGGAAATTTCACGAAGCCCAGCACCGCGCGTTTGACCCTCACCTTAATCTGAACCCTCACACTTTTTTATGTATTAATGTGTTCAAAAATGGAATAAAACTTTTCGTTATCCATTTATAGTTCTTTTTAATTTGCACCCGCATTAGTGTCAGAGCTGCTATTATAGAAAATTAACCGACACCTTCTGACCAATCTGCGAAAAAATACACAAACCTTCATTCGGTCACTACAGCTTTCACCTGCGGGTATTTTTTCAAGCTTCCAGAAGAAGATCCTGCAGCCGCATCTCTACGAGTTTTACATTTAGCGTTATCCCTGGCACAAGGAGGCGGGGCAGACCAGAGCGAGTTTGTTTAGGCTGTTTAAATAGCCGTGCTCAGAGCCCGGTGCAGATGTCAAATCACAGGCAAACACAGACATTTCCATACTCGCGGTACAGACACACAGATAAGGTCAGAACCAGAAAACACCGGAAACATAACGAGAGCCATGGACCTACAACATCCAGGGCTGGAGGAGACGTGTGGATGCTAATACTCCTTTCACGCTGATGACAGCCAGCAAGTCTTTTTGGAGAAAACAAACCAGACGACCGCGTTCAGCATCTGAGGAGCAGGAGCATTACGTCATGAGATGTAGGCGTTTCATAACACACTGCGTAAAAATAATAACAGGGTCGCGTTTGATCACGATGAACTGCATTAATTGGGTTCCCTCCTTGTGTTCTTCAGTGAAACATTCAGGGCTGTGGTTGTAGCGTGAGCTAGAAGACAGGTGAGGATCCAAAACTCACTCTTTTATTGAATCTTACTGCTCTCTCTTTGCGAATACCCCGAGCAGTGAGAACTACAGATTAGGATTATAACACAACAGATTACTGGGAAGTTTAATAATCCGGCTGCGGAGCTTAGAAAAGCGGCCGCGTAACTCGACTCTGAATACGAGGAACTTTCGCCACACGGACACTGAGGTAACTTTCGGATGTGATCGGCTGAGGCTGAACACGAGCCTGGGAGAGGACTTTACAGCGTGAACGTCATTCTGCTCTGCACCGGTGATGAACTTTAGCGTTGTTGACACGGGAGCCATTATAGAGTCACTGTTAAAATTTCGACGGCTTTTCTTCCTGCTGAAATGTGAGCGAGCCTCGAGGGAAAGCCTGTGACCTTCTGGAAGCAATTCGAGCAGCGAGACAGCGGGATACAGATGTCACTGCGGCCGTGTCGAACCGAACGTGTCGGTACCAAGCAGCTGAACCCACGACGTCCACAACCACTCGGACAGAAAAAAGCCGGGCTTAATCTCCCTGTTCTGCTGGATTACGCCGAGCTCCGTGAAGTCATGGCGTCTCAGCTGTGTGTCCCGATGTGTGTCATGCCTCCCTCCGACTCACATCTGGACACATCAGCGCTCTGGAGCGCACGTTCACAAAATTCGAGCTCCTTTTCTTGCTGTCTGAATGGAGATTTACTGATTCGTTACTGTTCGTGTTATTAGAACTGATTCATTTCCCATCTTTATTATTATTATTATTATTATTATTATTATTGTCAACCCATCACACACACTCACATGGAGTGGAAATGCCAATCAGCCTACAGTGCAAGTCTTTCGACTGACGGAGGAAACCAGAGTACTTGGAGTAATCCCCCAAAGCACAGGCAGAACATGCAAGCATCGTGCACACAGGGCGGAGACGGGAATCGAACCCCCGACCCTAGAAGTGAGAAGCAAACGTGCTGAACGTGTTGTTTCTTCTATTTCTGTTGTTATTGTTCCATCACTAATCCTGTACACATGCAGCTATACGGAGACTTAGGATTTTTCCACTTCTGTATTTTCCAGTGAATCCACTTTGAACGTAAACGCATACGACAGACACACGCTACTGTTAGTTTAAGCCTTCAGCTTTGTACCTTCACTCGCCCTCCAGAACGTCAGGCGAGAAGAAGAACAAGAAGGAGAAAAAAACAGTGACACGAGCTCTGCACTCCTTTCTATTTCTGCGCCGTCTGTTCTCGGTCGCTCGGGCCGTGACGACGAGCTCTAACAGCGAACAATGGCACACCGTGGCAGCACATTTCCACACACGCTTCCTGTTTAAGATGTCACTTTGCTGCACTGCCATGACCTTCTCCCAAACACACCGACTCAGAATCTCAACTACTCCCACACGCACTCGACAAATCCAGCCCGAAACCTTGAGGGTATTATTTTAAAACTAAAAACAAAGATTCCATTAAATAAATCACTGCGTAAATGAACATTAAAAAATGATCAACTCGGCATTAATAAACAGCACGTAACATTCACAAAACAAGTTAAAGCATGCGTTAAGTGAAATGTTAATGAAATACACCTTCATTAAACTCTATTAGTCAACTGAATGTTTACTGAGTCCAGATAAATGATCCTAAATGAACATGCTCTTAAACTGGTGCTGATATTTAGACTCGGTTCGTAATATCGCCGTGCAACAACTGCGAGCTTTAAGAAGAATAAAAAAAGAAAACATCAAGATGTTCATTTGTACCCTTTTTATTTTACGACTTTGTCCATGCAGGTGTTCCTCTGAATCATTAAGATAATGTACATTCGTTTGCTAATGTTCCTGATTTTATAATGTTTGATAATGTTCCTGTATTAATGTTATACATTTCCGGTGAAATAGAAGTGTACACGTGAAGAGCTACATGCAAAGATTGCACGTGTTGTGCGTTTAACATTTGCATTGCTACTAAGAGGACCTCCGGGTCTACAGGTCAGTTAGCTAAGTGGTGAAGGAAGAGAAATGTGCCGTTCAGCTTAGCCGTCATTTCTAAATAACCACTGGCTTAGTTGTTGATTTGTTCATACAGGACCTGGACAACAAAAAACAAAAATCTTCCACTGAAGAGAGAACTCGCTTACGTAGCCATCTCAGCGGGCACCTGCTAATCAGCACATAACGCTGATCACCTGCATCTTACATTGCATTACAGAGCCCCCTAGTGGAAGCACGAGGCCCACACAGCGTATACAGTAGGACGCTCTTTAGAAATGAGGTAATCCGTATGTATGTAGCTATACAGGCTGAGTTGATCGATCATGTTAGGCACAAGAAGGTACAAGAAGAGAAGGAGAACTCATCTCTACAATGAGATATCACGACCTCGATTTAGACTCTCGCGGCGCTGGATCGAGTGCTATTCTACGCGCTGCTGGATAACGAGTGTGGAAGCCATTTTGTCCAGTTAAACCAGTGATTGATGCGATTGCTAGAACTTGTACAGTTCATGCGGTTATACAGTATATGGATGACATACAAGCCTCCCGTTAGATTTATTTCAGCACTCGCCATCTTCTCATTCATATTAGTCTTTTATTTTCTTTTTGTGATCTGATTCTTCATTGTGTGTGTGTGTGTGTGTGTGTGTGAGCATTCGAGACGCTACTGAAAAGCCCCATCTCAGACACTTCTCAGTACTGAAGAAGAATTTTTTTTTTTTCGTATTCAGAATGCTGGGAGCGCTGGATGTTTACCTCATCTGCGGTATTGCGCACTCAGCTAAAGCTGCTAAAGAGAACAGCTGGCTGACAGATCACACTTTATCAGTGTCTAAACTTTTGAGAAAAGAGACGGAGCCGGCGCCTAAATGCCAACTGGCTCCCTATTGCATATGCCGAGGGCCGCATATGGTGTAGACGCCAATTAGTCCATACCCTTTATAAGGCACGCTGCAGACCGAAAGATTAGAAGCAACACTTTTCTCAAGAGACAGTTTATTACTTCACAAGTATCTGCATCAGCAGTGTACAGTTGACCCTTCGTCCGTGTTTAGGATTCACCAGGACACTTGTGTACAGTGTAGTCTTTACAGGAAGGACACAAAATCCAGTGCATTTTCACACTTTCAGACTTCCTCACATATGTTCTCGGCTCCAGTGCACACTAGGTACATTTCAGACGGGAAAAACAGTTTCGAGTGCTCAGGATAAATGGTGTAATCGACTTAAAAGAAGTCTTTAAAGACACCGTGCAGGAGACATGTTGCTCCGAGTGCAAACGCAGCTTTGTGTCGAGATTCCCGAGACGGTTTCGTGCTATTACTCCATGTCTGATTACGCTCCTTCAGATGATTGCAGCGTCGATGCCAGGGACGCAGGGTGCGTGAGCATGGTGATGGCACCCCGGGAAGATTTCTCCAAGCATCATTAATAGTCTTTTATGCAGGAGCAAGTCTGAGGAGAAGTCACTCTCGAAAGACGTCTTCTAGTTACCTTTTCTCTTCTTCAATGCAGCAAAACGAGGATATAAGGAGCCCTTTTATTTTACTCTTGAACTACTGTGTGTGTTTTTGCAGTGTTTTATTGGATAAATTTACTCCGTAACCCTGCACTCACTCACCCACAGCGTCAAGACTCAACAAAGCAGCTGGAAATCATTCATTTTCAATGCAGGAGGCGAAGCAACCATTAGAAGGAGTAGAGCAGAGTTTAACTTTATGCAAATGCGAAGCAGACTGATTTGTCAGCTGCGAACGAGCAGACCTTCCGAAAGCCGGAGTACGCCGTGACGCTCTGACGCAACCTCGGAAGCCCCGCCCCCTTCCCTCCATCTCACAGTAATCGTTTTCTCGAATTTCCTCGTTTGGAAGCAGGTTCCACGTTCACATTATACACTGTATAGCGCAAACGTCAGTTACTATACGTACTATGGACCTTAAAAAGGGTCAAAATCACCTCACACGTACGCCGAAGCACCTGAGCTTCCTCAAAAAAAACAACAACAGCTAGAGTCTGCTCTGCCTCTGCCTCTGCCTCTGCCTCTGTTCGTAGACTCCGGCACAATAGCACTTCAAAATCGACACGGGAAGATGGCGCATTGAAAATAAGTCACTTAGTGTTGTGTCTAAACAATACGTGAGACCAAGTTACACCTCTGTCATTAATCTCTCTCTCTCTCTCTCTTATACACTTTCTGTCTCTCTCTTTCTCTCTCTCTCAGGGCCACACACACACACACACACACACACACACACACAGCTGAGTCATGCTCGGCTGGATCATTACTTTCAGGCCGCTGTGACCACGCTGACCCTGCCATAGCTGCAGGCTTTATTTTATTATTATATCCCCAGCACAAGCACAAGTCTGAGCTATAATGATAATCATCATCATCATCATCAGGTTAGTTTCAAGCATCAAAGTTGAAGGGAATAACGTGGTTAAGTGTGAATCGTTTGAGGTCTGATTCGTGCGTGATGCTCCGCCAGACAACACTGGGAGTAATTCGAGAAAATTAGAAGAAGAAAAGAAAAATCGAATTGAAAATCACCTCCAGTGCAGTCCAGCTTCTGCTGTAATAAAAAAACGATGCATTTGGATGAAAGAGAAAAATTAGTAGACGATAACGCTCAGCTCAGTCAGAGTGAACTTTAGGAAGATGGATATTTGTTATAAAAATAGCTGATATAAAGAGTGGAGAGCTGCATCACCTGACCTTATGGACAAGTCTCCTCCGACTGACTTTTACAGTTACTCGTGGATCATCCCTCTTTTCTTTTTTTATTATTAAAGAACATACTTTTCATCCATGTAATAAACGTCTCCTTACAGAGGATTTCGTCATATCAACGAGTGCACACGTATTTTCAAAAATAACATGATCTTTTTGTAGGAGACGTCACGGTCAGTGCTCAGGCAGATCCCACCCATCCCAAGACATCCTGGACGCGACTCCTGGATCGAAACGTTTAAAGTCTCCAGAGTGAAGCAGACAAGTGCTGATCTTCTGTAATCTGATATCCTGCTAAGTTAAGAAAAGCCCTGAGGAGCAGCAGTTTCTCTTCAGTCTTAACAGTGAAGCTGGTGACATTTACGTAACGGCGAAAGTGTGATTACATCCCAGTGGGTAGAGTCTGAGCTCACACTGACTCAAACCGACACAACACAAGCACCTCTGACTCCACACATCAGGTTTAAGGCTGTAAGTCTAACTCTGTAACTTAATAATAATAATAATAATAATAATAATAATAATGGTGTTGTGAATCTGTATCCGTTGATCTGTATAGAGATGATTCCTCCAGCTCAGGTGTTAAGCTGTGTGTTGAGGTTAAACACCCCAGTGGAACTCTGTCCATTACGTTCCTCATCTGATTAAGGAGTAAACACTGTAGCAGCTCCTTCACCATTCTACACTGCATGGTGTTTATGTGAAGGCACTTTTCACACTGCAACACATTCCAACACTCCGATACACGGACATGCCAAAATCCTGACACTTCAAATCTCCCACACTCCAACATTCCAATACTTCATCATTCCAACACTTCAATACTCTGACATTCTAACATTCCAACACTCTGACATTCCAACAATCAAATACTCTGACATTCCAACACTCTGACATTCCAACAATCAAATACTCTGACATTCCAACACTCTGACATTCCAACATTCCAACACGCTGACATTCCAACAATCGAATACTCTGACATTACAACAATCTAATGTTCAGCAGAAATGTACAGCAGAAATGTTCAATAAAAATGAAACTGGAAAAAAAATCTAATGCTCTGACATTCCAACAATCCAACACTCTGACATTCCAAAATATCGAATACTCTGACATTCCAACAAGCCAGTACAACTCAGTTTTATTTGTATAGCGCTTTTTACAATAGACATTGTCTCAAAGCTGCGTTACAGAAATATCAACACGGTGTACACGGTGGCAAGGAAAAACTCCCTAAGATGTTTTAAGAGGAAGAAACCTTGAGAGGAACCCGACTCAGAAGGGAACCCATCCTCATCTGGGTAACAACAGATAGTGTGAAAAAGTTCATTATGGATTTATATGAAGTCTGTTTGGCGTTAGGAGCAGCCGCAGTCCCAGCAGTCTGGAATTAAAGAAGATTTGAGCTCCATCCAGAGGCAGAAAGGATCATCCATAAATTCGTGTGGGGCTCGGCGAAAGGAGAGAGGGAGAGAAAAGATTATTAGGACTGTGCTTAGCGTAATAGAAAGTCTAGTCAGGGTAGGCTTGAGTAAACAAATACGTTTTAAGCCTAGACTTAAACACTGAGACTGTGTCTGAGTCCCGAACACTAATAGGAAGACTGTTCCATAACTGTGGGGCTCTATAAGAGAAAGCTCTTCCCCCTGCTGTAGCCTTCACTATTCCAGGTACCGTTATTACAGTACCATTACAGTAATCTAGTCTAGAGGTGACGAATGCATGAACTAGTATTTCTACATCATGTAGTGACAATATGTTTCTTATCTTAGAAATATTTCTGAGATGAAAGAAGACTATCCTAGTAATATTATCTACATGAGCATCAGATGATAGACTGGAGTCAATAATCACTCCGAGGTCTTTAACTGCTGCACATGATGACACAGAAAGACCATCCAGAGTAACCATGTGATCAGAAAGGATACTTCTAGCTACACGTGGGCCTAATAAAAGTATTTCTGTTTTATCAGAATGAGGTAGAAGGAAGTTAATTAACATCCAACGTCTAATGTCCTTTACACATTCCTCAACTTTACTAAGCTTCTGTCTGTCCTCTGGCTTCGCTGAAACATACAGCTGTGTATCATCAGCATAACAGTGGAAGATAATTCCATGTTTACGAAGAATTTGTCCTAGGGGTAGCATATATATAAAAAGTAAAATGCAGTGGGCCTAAAACAGAACCCTGTGGAACACCAAATTTAACCTCGGTATGTGTGGAGAAATCACCATTTACATCTACGAACTGATAACGATCGGTCAGATAAGACCTGAGCCAGGAGAGGACTGTTCCCTTAATACCAACACCATTTTCTAATCTATCAAGGAGAATAGTATGATCTATAGTATCAAAAGCTGCACTAAGGTCGAGTAACACAAGCAGCGAGACACAACCCTGATCAGAGGTCAGTAGAAGGTCATTTACTACTTTAACCAGCGCTGTCTCTGTGCTATGATGAGGTCTAAATCCTGACTGATACATTTCATGAATGTTGTTCCTGTGTAAGTACGAGCAGAGCTGCTGTGTACAAACTTTTCTACGATCTTAGAGATGAAGGGGAGATTTGATATCAGTCTGTAGCTGGACAGTTGAGAGGGGACAAGGTCAGGTCCAACACTCTGACATTCCAACAATCGAATACTCTGACATTCCGACACTTCAACACTCCAACAATCCAATACTCCGACATTCCAAAACTGCACCACTCCAATACATCATCATTTCACCAGTTCAACAATCCAATACTCCGACATTCCAACAATATAATACACCGATATTCTGACACTTCAACGTTCTGACACTTTAACACTCCAATACTCCGACATTCCAACAATCTAATGCTCTGACATTCTACCGCTCCACTACTCCAATATTTCAACACTCCAAATTCTGTCATTTCAACACATCAATACTCAAAACATTCCAGCAATCCAGTACTCCGACATTCCGACACTTCAATACTCTACTTTTTAAATAATACATTTCTGCAAAATAAAACTTTATTGAAAAGCATACATGATCCTAGTGTGGCTCTAAAAGTCTCTGTAGTGAGTGATATCATTTATTAGTCATGTAAGAGATGAAGGATAAGAGATCAGAGTAAGAATGGATGTATGAAATCAAACAGTAATTCATCTTACACAATCATACGTTTCTATCGGTGTTCAGAAATGTACTCTCGAAATGTCTAAGAATTTTAATCATGCAAATTTGAAGTAACCTTAACGTGTACGTCTTTAAATATAGGAGCTGTAAATATCAATTTTGGGATTTTTGAGTTCAAAACTCCGACGTCCCACATTTCAAACGAGCATTTCACCCAGAAGTTTATAACACTAAGCTCACGATGCTTTTTTAAAATTCTCCAGCGCTGCTTCAAGCAGATTTATGCCTCGCTTATGAAGGCCTTGAGTAGGGTTTCATCTTACATCAGAGGTATTTAAGAGGTAAGATGGAAAATACCAAAATGCTTCAAAGACCGTATCAGACCTGCCAACCTTTCCACATTTTGCGCACAGCATCACCGTATGCTGGAACGTTCTCCAAAATATGCCATTAGACCAGGTTTCCTTTCATCAAAATGGCAGAGGATCCAGGTGACATTTCCACTGGTGTGTTTAACTCTGACACTCAGCGGAAGCCCCGCCCCTTCCTCCCATCAGTCATGTTTCCGGCCCACGTTTCCCCTTCGTCGCTTTTATATGAAAAAGTATTCGCCCCCTTCCCAATTGCTTCTACTTTTAGATATTCAAAGCAAAGTCTTTAAACGATCATTTCAAATACACTGCAGGCGGAGAAGCTTTGAGCTCACTGAAAACGTTCGGCGATGAGCAAGGCCGGCAATTCTGACTGGAAAAAAAAAAAAAGAGAAAAGATTCATTAGACCTACAACAAAGCGTTCATCTAAGACTTCATCATTTTAATGGCAATGATAACCGGACGGAGATTTAAAATGCTGTCTGTTTGTTTTGTTCCTTCAGTCTGAGAAGCAGATCGATAGCCAGGTATTATTCCTGTCCGGGGTCGTCAGGTCCGCTGTACGATAATACTCTACGTTTTATGCGGTTGATTTAATTAGATTTTGTTTGATTTTATTTGCCAGTTAATAACGGGTAATAAAAGCCCTGGGCGAATGACTCGGCCATGTTTTACGTACGTGTACGCTGCAGGAGTTTAGCCTGGCGACAAGTCTGTTATTGTTGGGTAGCGGCAGCGACAGCAGGGCGCAAGTTCTCCAAAAAACTGGGAAATGGCCCTCATGGGGAATAAACTTAAACGTGTCACGCTATTTGCCCTTTTTGTTCAGTCTCGTGTACAGAGTACAGTTCGGATATCTCACTCTACCGTACGCGTGTATAAGGAAAGACGACACGGACGACTCCGTCCTGAGCAGAGAGAGTTTCGGCACACATGGGAGCTCCGAGCCTCATTATCACTTATGTGGAGAGCATAATTACGGAGGTTGTTCTCTTGCCATAGCACTTCAATTTGTCTACTTTAGTCATTAAATCTATCAGAAAATTATGCTCAAACTGCATATCCATCGCCTCTTAAACAGCCATTTCCTCTGCATTAAATCTACACACAAGTCACCTCGTTCGAATGTAAAACGGGTTTATGAGACACGACTAGAAAGAGTGAAGCAGGTTCTCTAATTAACGTCTGTAGAGGAGCGACCGGAATGTGCTTTTTTTGGGAGAGGTGCTAATTTTATTTATTTGTTTGTTTGTTTGTTTGTTTATTTCCGAGGCCCTTTCTATGGATTGCTCAGACCGTCGTCACTGGTCGTACGCCACTCCTTCCACTCCAGCTCTACTTACATGCTAATTACGCTAGCACAAGACTAAAACGTTCTTTCTGCAAGATGCCATGAAAGGCCGCAGTTATTACGCCATAATCACGAGCGTAATTGCAACAGGCATAACTGAATTAAGACTGAATTATGCAGACGACGAAAGTCTAATCAACGGCATCGAATTAGCACACTCGTTGTCCATTCCTATCCAATATTTTCTCGATCCGGAGTTAAATCAGACTTTAACGTGCGCTGCAGTCGTTCCTCCGGAGCTGCTGATCTCACCGTGCATGAGGTGTTGCGTTAGGTCTTGCAAATGTATTATTATTATTTTTTGCAAAAACTTAGAAAACCATAGTGAATCATCAAGCGTTTACATCAGCGGGAATATTCTAAACACGGACAGACAAGATGACGTAACGTGAAGAGTCGGTGTCAGTCAAGTGCACCCAACACACACACACACACACACACACACACACAGCCATAATTTATTACAAATGAATGAACCAACACCTCTTTACTCCATGCGCT
>NC_030428.2:290000-320000 GCF_001660625.3 Ictalurus punctatus
TTTCAACCAAATCAGATTGAGATTAGACCGTGTAATAGACTTATTCCGTGTATATAATCACACATTATCTGATAGAATACAAACACAGCTGAGAAGTAAAACTAGTGCAGATTCAGATAGAAACCATAAATACTGACAACCACATCTGTATTTAATATTTTACAAGTATGGATCAACTATTTCCTCCTCCAAAACCTAGAAACGAACCTCTCTTCCTGTAACCCTAAATGTCTGGTCTGACTGTTAAAAAGCGCTGACGCTGGAGACTCCTTCCATAAAGTTTAGATACAGGTGAACGATTACAAATGTTTTTAAAATTCGGTCATTAACTGCTTCGGTGTGAGACGAATAAAAGACTTCAAGATGTGCTGTGATAGGAAACTAATCAACTTCCTGTGACGACGGTAACTCACTGCTGATTGATTATTTTCCAATAACAGCGTTTTATTCATTACATAACTACACCTATAACAACCGCGTCTGTGCCAACTGACTGACCAATCAGAATGCAGAATTCAACAGCACTGTGGTGCGAGGTTTTCATTTCATAATAAATGATCGCGACAGTGTTGATGGAGATCCTGAGAAACCTGGTTTAACAGAGATTCTGAAATACGAGTGACGTTTCCGTCTCCGAGACCAAGACGAAGCCTCGACATCTGCAAAGCACCCTGATAAACCTGAGCGCTGTGGACTACTGAGACCACAAACCCACGGGAAAATCATTAAGTCTGTCATTTTGAAAGCATTAAGTATTAAAAAGTGGCCACGGGTTTATAAACAATAATGAAAGTTTGAGCTCGACTGCCGCGGTAACAATCCAGTCTTATTTACGGCCGTAAAGACGACACGTCCACGTCGGGAAGAGCCCTGAAAGCAAAAAGGGTGTGAAAAAGAGCACGGAGCTGCTAATAAACAGGGCTGTCGGAGACCGAGACCAAAATAAAAAGCTTTCACAGGTTTGATTTGTCTCACAGTTAGGGCCCGAGACCAGAGCCTCAGGAGGAGCCATTAGCACGGGGACGTGGACATCCCATCCGGCCGTAACTGCACTCACACACACTCAGCCTTTCATTAGACTTCTTTTTTTTTTAATAAAGTCTTCAGAGGCCGTGTCCATCCCGATCCCAGCACTCGCCCGATCACTCTCTCACGAGTGGCTCTGTGAGGCTCCGACACCTAAACACGCACATCCCTCATTGTGCGGCAGCTCGGAAAAATCTCCACTTCGCCACAGTTTTAACCCCTCGAACAGATACTCGCTGCTGTTTCTGCACCCAATCATCAGCCCCGGTTTCGTAACACGGGAACACATCATCGAGGCCGGATTCAGCCTTTTCTCGTCGTACCGAGCACTTCCGGAGAGCGTGACTAATCTGGTAAAGGGGAACAAATACCTAATATCTCATTTCATTCTGGATTTAAAAAAAAAATAATAAACGGAATGCATCGTATTGACGTTTTTAAAAGGCCCACAGAAATAAGAAGCCGATCAGAAGACGGTTTATAATGAAATATAACGGTCACCCAGTCCACAAACCCAAAAATAACACACTTATCTACATTAGGTTTGATTCAGAAAAAAACGTTTTCTTTGTACGTTCTGAAGATTTCAGTACTAAATAACAAAATGTCCTGATTAAGGAGTAGTCCTGATTAAACAACATAGCATATGGCATGGAAGGCTGCCTGGTGTAAGAGCATGTTCGAAGCCTGGTAGTAGAGAATATGGAAAAGAAAAAGGGTTCTCGGGGTTAGGAACCATCTGCACACGATCTGCTGAGCTCCAGTAAGCTGGCATATATTTGTTTTAGCAGATGTGATTAAGCGAGCAAACCGTGGTGGATTCGGGGATAAGTGCCATGCTTGAGGGGAGATGTTATCAGCTGGGATCAAACCTATGGCTTCTTGGTGCATAGCCAGTTTCCTCTAACTGCTGGAGCAGGACCAAAAACCCAGCGCAGCAATTCATGCCATGCGAAAGGGACTGATGAAGATTTATGTGCTGGAAGCCTGTGAACCTGTGAGAGCTTCCTCTCCCAGCCAACATATAGCAACAGGCCAACGGTTAGCTGCGCCGTCAGCGTGGCAAGGTGCTCATGGCTTGAAAGTGATCATACGAATCATTATGGAACCCAAAACAACATTAGAAATGCAGAAGAATTCTCATAAAAGCACCTCTCCCTCAGGAGGAACGCTGCCCGCCATCTGTTTACATCTCATCCGGGTAAAAAAAAGAATAAATCAGACACAGACCGAGCACTGCGAGAGCGGGGAAAAGAAGTCTTCTGCTTTCTTTTCATTTCGGTCGGGCCGCCGAGCACGAACGTAATGAACACTGTAACGTCCCGAAATCCTCTGGGAACATCTGGCGTCGGGCTTAAAGACGGAAAATAGCGAGGAGAAGCGAGGTTCGGAGTAAGCGTTATTTTCTTTCCAGACACACTGATATATCTGGTGTATTTACATTGTTCTACACAAAACCGTAGCAGAAAAGGGATGCGAAACGGAATCTTCCGCACAATAGCCCATAACGATGGAGTGAGACGCGACCGAGACGCGACTCTACTAACGCTACCGCCAGCATGCTTCACAGTCAGATGGGGATAGTGATTTTTCTCCGCCTCGGCGTTTAACGGGGGCGCGTGCCGTAATGTGTGTATTTGATTGGATCGCGCTTTTCATTCGAGATTTCGATTGGTTGAAGGAATCGGATTAAGCCGACGGAGGCCTGTAGAGAAAACGCGCCGGTGGTTTTGAAGTCTAAACTGACCGAGCGCTCATCTGGATCTAAGATCAGATGAATTAAGATTCCACCTGCCCGCACCTGTAACAGGCTCCAAATGCACCGTCGCTGATGCCGAGAATTGCTGTACAATTATAATCCCACTGAGTAACACGTCAGCGGGCGTCTGCTGGCGTCTGGCATCAGACAGCTGAAAGTTTTTATTAAATGCTACTGCTCAGATGTCTTGAAGATGAGCTCTGTTCTTCCAGCGGGGCTGTGCAGTCCTGTAGGATTGCTTTGTAAGGATTCCTCGTCTGAATCTCAGAGTCTGTTGGATTTTGCCGGTGTTTTGAAGTGGAGGGAACCGAGACCGAGAAAAACAGTGCAATAAAAGTATAAAAGATCTGCAGTAGTAGAACGATACTCTAGATACGGCGTGGTTCACTGGGACATCCCTGCTCAAGCAGATCTCCATATCAAGGTCAAGCTGACGTTCATTATCGTTTACACTCGAACAGAGACGTTCATTTGAAGCGTTAGCTGCTTAAATCCACCGCTGCGATGACAAGTGTCCCATCCTTGCACTTAATGTTTGATGAGCTAGACGTGAGATTATCATTAGAGACGTTGACTAAAATCCTCAGGCTCAGAAGAGATGAAACACACGGTTCAGAACACTGTGAGATCTTTCTGGATGCTTACTGTAGATCTCTTCGCAAGTGACGATATATTGACAAATTTATGATTTCGATCAGATATACGATGATTGGACCTGCTTTGAGATGCTTTTACTCGTTTGTATCGGCTCCTGTCTAGACGTAAACGCGTAAGAAAATAAACATAACGACCCGCCAATAGAATGAGACTACTTCAAAGCTCGGACGTCTGAAAATAGGTTTAATCATCTTCTAGTTGGTGCACTGGATGCACGCTATTTCCCCTTGCTAAGATTTGGTGTTTTTATTTATTTTTGCAGTGCAGCCCTGATTCAACTTCCTGCTCTTTCTCACCGGCCAGCTCGGAGACATAATGAGAGAAAACATCAAAGGAGAACACAGAGGTACTAAAAACGAGACAAATATTAGAGCTGCAGGTGTCCACACAATATCACTCCCAAGCCTGATGAATACTTAATCAGCCGTGAATCCACAGGATTCACCGCGCCAGAGGAACCCTCTGAGAACCACACAGAGTCCCGTTCTGCTGCGATTATCTATTATAGCATTATATCTACTACTGATGAATTCTCTAATCTGATTGGCCAAAATTCTCATCCATATTCATTCTCTAGTAGTAGCTCATTCGCTGCTGAAAAAAAGAATCGGTGATGTTTTGCGAGAAGACGTTTATTTCTTTAATTTAAGAAATGAGTCCGCTTTGAGGATGAAGAGCTTCACGCTTCACATCAGGCTGAATCACACCGCACGACGTTTCAGAACGTCTACGGAAAAACACGTCTTTAACCCCAGGTAGATAAATCACAGGAATCAAGCAGCTTTCCAGAAGAAGAAGCAGCATGAAGGATCATCTTCATCTTCATTATATCATGATCTAAACAAAAACTGAGGTATAAAGGGAGTCACTTAACGTCTGGTGGGAGCGATGGATTCCTTCCTCTTCCCAACTACATCCCAATTACTCAAGCTGCTTAAACACGCTGTGCGGATAAAAAAAGCACAGAGATATTAAACCGTGCAGGCACAAACAGCGGGATATAGCAGGGATCCACATCAGCAAGCTGATTTCCACACACCTTCACTCCGAACACAAAGCAGACGATCAAAGCAGCGCTGTAGAGCTCGAGTCAGAGGCAGGAGAAGTTGAAGCGTGTATCATAGGCAGGCTTTGAAGCATTTTGAGTGTCATTCTCATAATACACACCGCTCAGAGCAGTTCTTCAAGCTTCTCAGGTTCCCTCCAGCGCCTCTACAGTACACCTTATTATCCTACATTCACAACAGAGTGACAGGCGAGCATTCGATTTCCACCCGTTCATCGTTTCTCACCCGTGCAAACGAGGTACGACGGCGCAATCCAAACGATCGGCTGGAAACGGTTCCTCGGAGCGATCCTTCACGGCAGTTCTTCAGTTCCTCGCTTACGACTTTAGTCCCTGTTTCCCGTCTGACACGAAAATGGGAGACAAACGAACAAGTGTGGTTTCATGTTCAAATTCCGCGAGCTAGCTTGACTGGTTTCTGACGTACGCATAGCACACTTGCTAGCCCATAACTTCACATTTATAGGTCTCTGATGCAAAACAAACAAACGATAGAAACCATTAGAGGAATTCTAATGGTTTCCACTACAAATACCAGTACAAACCAGCAGCTAAGCATTAAAACCATTATTGATCCTTAATGGAATCCACTAAACATAGAAGGCAACAAATTACCAGGAGAGACCCACAGGGACTGTTACAGTTTCCATTAAAACCAGTACAATTCCCATTATAATCATTAAAAACCATTACAAATATAATGAGGGTTTTTTTTGTTTTGTTTTGTGTTTTTTTTTGGGGTGGGGGGGGGGGGGGGGGCGTTTTTTTCCTTTTGCAGCTGTCGGTTAGGGTTAGCATGACGGGTGGTGCTACCATTCGTAACCTTTCTTATTTACGGCGCCGCGCTATTTCTGCTTTGTGGACGTTTATGAAGAGCCCAGCACTTCTCTACCTGATGGAAGTCAAGTCTTAGTGACTTATTACCATGAAAACCTTTCTACAGACTATTTGCTGTGGAATTCACCGCCAACACAAACAACCTGAAGCAAGCGAATACTACATCTGCTTCAGTAATTCATTCATAATGAGGCAGAGAATCTCATCCTTGTAGCTCCTGCGGCTGACACGTAACCTCACGACTACACGTTATTGCACTCATTAATAAACCTGTACCGAATTACACCTTCCTGGACAAAACTATGGGGACACTAGTTTCATTTTTACACCAGCTCTGGTATGTGACCGCTTTCAGTCACCCGGACATGAATTATTGATGATGTAATCCATGAGGTATGAATTTCTAAACAACGGTATATGAGTTAACGCGCAGTGAGGATTTAATACTGAAATCACACCCCGCATCAGTATTCAGAGCTCAGAAGCAACCTTGAACGTCCTGCCTCAAGTCTGAAGACACGGACTTTTAAACCCGACTCTACGAGAGCATCACAGAAGACCATTTAAAAGAAGTGTGTGTGTATTTCACTAAAGAGAGTATACAGCGGAGCCTGCCATCATCGCTTCATAAAGACCTCACCCAGGGCAAAAACATCCCGCACTTCCCGTTCATCCAGCAGACGGAGAACACCACGCATGAGTGCATGGGCTTTAGGTCATTCTAAATAACTGTAATATTGAGCGTGTGCTGCGGGTGTGGGATAAAAGTTTACACACCCCTGTTCAAATTGAAGATAAAATCATGTCAGATCTTTTTCCACCTTTAATGTGAAGTCGCACCCAACAAGATTCAAAGAAAAAACATGAGGACGGTATACACACCCCTTAACTAATGACTTTCAATTAGTGGGTGTGGTTAACCTGCTGTGGAGAGAATGGGCGGTGCTAACCTGTATCAGAAGTTCATGTTTTGAATTGTATTAAAATGTGCTTATTTCTGTAACATCTAAGAAACAACACTAATCCAAAATAAGCTGGGTTTTTTCAGCATCGTTTCCATAATTCAACCTTGTGGGCTGGCTTTTTTTTCTACGTCTAAAAAAAACATTTTCTCACCAGAAAAAATCCCTCAGTGCCTCAGCGCTTCAGTAGTACTAGACGTGACAGTAAAAAGAATATCTGGCAACTTTGCATACCAGTGGGCAGCTCAGGTCAGATCTGATTGCTACTGAAGTTTCCTTTGTTTTGTTTTGTTTTTTTTTCATTTAGAGGTGATGATGTGTAGAACAGAAAAGAGCAACTTTGTGCTTCAGCTAGCAGCCAGAGAATGCTGAGAGAGTTGACACTTCCTGCCCCATGGTGCTTTGAGGCACAGCAAGAAACTCCACGCGGTCTATAGAGAATCCAATTTCTGTAAAAACACAGAAAGTGTATGAGAAAAGTTTGATGGAAAATATGTGAATGTACGTGGTGGAGAAAGTCATAGACCGTACTTCTCAAAGGAACGCAAGGAGACGGAGACAGAGTCAGACAGAACAAAGGGAAAAATGGGAAAGGAGATGAAGGGTAGAGATGGGAAGCTGTGCAATAATCCAAGGTCTCTCCTTAATCATAATCACTCAGCTGTCAGTGCGAGGCGAGGCCGTGTATGGACGGGCAGACCCAGGTGCCATCTGCTCCCAATAAAATCCTACAAAAAGCCTTAATTTGAATAAATGTCCCCTTTGTCCTGTCCTCTGAACGTCCCTTTTATTACTGTCCTCGATAAAGTGCTTCCTGCTCACATGAAGAGAACACTCCAGAACTGAAACTGAGAGCACAAATTACAGGATTAAAACGTGCTAGGCCCAAAAAACTCCGCAGTAAAAGAACCCAGTGCTTTAGATCATAACGGAGGGAACCATAGTGTTTACTTTAAATAAAAAATAAGTGTTTTTCATTCTGCATCTGCAGAACCGAACACTTCACTACACACCGTGAAGAACTTCACTCAGAACTGACACTATGCTTCCGTATAAAAGAAGAAGAACTTGATGATTCAGTCCACATCAAGAAGAATCTAATGATTCAGTCCACATCAAGAAGAATCGAACGATTCAGTCCACATCAAGAAGAATCTAATGACTCAGTCCACATCAAGAAGAATCTAATGATTCAGTCCACATCAAGAAGAATCTAATGATTCAGTCAACATCAAGAAGAATCTAATGATTCAGTCATCATCAAGAAGAATCTAATGATTCAGTCCACATCAAGAAGAATCTAAAGATTCAGTCCACATCAAGAAGAATCGAATGATTCAGTCCACATCAAGAAGAATCTAATGACTCAGTCCACATCAAGAAGAATCTAATGATTCAGTCCACATCAAGCAGAACTTTATGATTCTGTTCATATCTAAAAGAACCTAATGAGTCAGTCCACATCAAGCAGAACCTAATGATTCTGTTCATATCTACAAGAACGTAATGAGTCAGTCCACATCAAGCAGAACCTAATGATTCAGTCTACGGTCACAGGTGCATCACTGGAAACACAGTCATTTGTGCAAAGTGAATATAAGAGGGGTGAGAGGCACAGTCTCGTGGTGCTCCAGTGCTGAGTGAACGAGGTACATGCAAAGTGATGAGTTTCTCTCGGAGGAACTGAAGCCTGAACATATGTGTTTGGAGAGCCTAGATTCTTCAAGTGTTAACTGCATCATCTACAAATCTGTTGCTTCTACAGGCAAATTGCAGCAAATTGCACCTGAGTAGGTGACAGATTAGGAACCTGACGGATGACAAACAGATGGCCCGTCTATCAAATCTGCAGTAGAAGCCATTTAATTGGTTTGGAAGATGGAGGTCAGTACAAAGAGATATTCTTTTAATAGTTTGATAGACTGAGAAGGAAACTATTCAGGTTATCAGAGTATAGCTCTTTGGCTATTCAGATACTTTTCTCAAACCTGTGTTTTGCCTTCTTGAATTCATCCTTCTCTCCTGTCCTTAAAGCCTCTTCTATTTTTCTTGCACAGCTGTGAAACAAGGTTTGTTGTTGGATTTAAACATGCCCTGGTTTGTGGTATTGCAGAAGCTCTTCAATTGCTTCAGTAGTCCATGCCTTCACCTCCTTTCAGTCTCTATCTATATGCAGGAATGAGTTGGAACGTAGCACGATCAGACACCTCAAAAGGGGCACGGGTAGTGGCATGGTATGCATTCTTAATGGGGCTTTAGCAGTGGCCCAAAGTTTTTCCCTCTCTGCTGGCACTTTTAATGTGCTGACGGAATGACGGGAGATCCAGACTTCATGGTTAAATCGCTCATTAGAATTATTAGAGAGTCTGGGCATGCTTTTTAAATCTCTGTGACCATGTCTGATCATTCTTATTGTGTCTGGTGAGCACTGGCCAGTAGGGGAACATAGATCCCAGCCAGTATAACAGACGTAAATTCACAGGGTGAGCGAAAACCGGCTGCATTTCAGAAACATTATCTCCATATTGACGGAGCACACAAGCCGAACGCTTCAGTCCACATCGATCAGAACCCAATGCGATGTTCCACACCAATCAGAACCAAAAGCATCAGTCCACAACAGACACGACAAACTCACTGCTCTAATCCACAATGAGAAGAACCCAGCGCTTCAGTCCACACCAAGCAGAACCCGATACTTCTACCTGGCCCAATCGGAACCTGACGCGTCACTCAGCACTAAACAGAACCCAGTGATTCACTACACGACACAGAGCCAAGTTCTTTAATAGGCACTAATCCGAACCCAACACTTCAAACTACATCTAACCAGAACCAAATGCTTTAGTCAAAGAACACCAGAAAAGGAAGGACCCAGTGCTTCAAACCACATCAGATAGGAGCTAATGATTCACCATGCAGCAAACCGAGTCTTTAATAAGCACCATACAACCTGCATCCGACAGAATCGGTGTGTTCAGTCAACACCTAATGGAACCCAACACTTTACACTCTGTCGCTGAGAGCCGGTCTCCACTGAGTCATTCAGCACTGCAGTATAAACCTCACACACCGCTGTGCCTCACACAATTGAGTGATGTGCACTATCCATTAGCTAACAGGCAGAAGGGAACGAGCAGAACAGTGCCACTGTGTTTTTACTGAGAGCGATGGTTGTGCCTGGTTTTAACCTGAACAGGGGTGTGAAATAAACTGAGATGTGTGTGCAGACCTGTAAATGTGTTTCCTTTCAGCCTCACACCAAAGCCCAGTTGTCAGCGCTGGTACTCGTCCAGGAGTAGTGATTACTCCGTAATCGAGGTTAGGTTGTGGATCTTAAAAACATTTTCTCTTTTAGAACAGTAGAATGAATATAGCGTTCCAACCATCTGGAGGAAACGCGGAGGGGAAAAGATCTAAAGCAGTCCAAGAAATGAGTAAACTGTCAGTATAAATAGAGTAATTGCCTTCTTAGTCACACTAAAACCATCCTGACACTTTGGATTTTCACAGACTAATTGGCATTTAAGAAATCAATATGCCAAGACTTGATGAGCATGAGTAACTGCAATGCATATTTAGCTCTTCCCCAAGCTGAACCGCAACTCTATGTTGAATTTAGGCAATCCAATTACAGAAATTCATACATGCTAATCACCTTGAAGTCAATTCAAATGCAATAATCACAGCAGACTGTGAACTGAACAATCTGCTTAATTAATTTGAAATAGTCTGACATGCAAACAATGAAGAGAACAAATAACAGAAATAAAAGACAGCTACGTTGCAACTGAGGATTTGTTTATAGCTTAGCGGTTAGCACGTTCGCCTCACGCCTCCAGTGTTGGGCGTTTGCGGAGTTTGCATGTTCTCCCCGTGCTGCGGGGGTTTCCTCCCCCAACCCAAAGACATGCATGGTATGAGCGTCCATAGTGTATGAACGGGTGCGTGTGATTGTGCCCTGCCATGGATTGGCACCCTGTCCAGGGTGTACCCCGCCTTGTTCCCGATGCTCCCTGGGATAGGCTCCAGGTTCCCCGTGACCCTGTAGGATGTAATGGATGGATGGAACCCAGTCCAAAGTAATGCGATACGGCTCAGTGTCCCGCTTTTATTCCTCTTATACCGCAGTGATAAACAAATATCTTTTATAAATAAACAATGAACAAACACCGCAGACTCGTTCCATAAATATGAAATAATCAAACATCTCACGAAATATCAACAATTACACATTTGTAAAACGCGTTTAGGTGGCGGCTCCGCTGTACGAGTCCCTGCGAATGAGCTGTTATTATAGAAACGATAACATATTACTATAAACCTGCTCCACCATCAGAGCTGCTGTTATGGAAAATGAATCAACACCTTCCGGTTCCGGAATTAAACAGAGCCATGGTACGAAGCACAATAACAGAAAACACAAACACAATTTGCATGGCAATATTGCTTCCGTTTGGCTCATATGGAAGATGTGTGGTAAAAATCCGTGATGCTTAAAAGTCAACATCTGTCGAAACATGTATGATAAATAAATAAATCAGTAAATAATCAGGTCTCCTAATATGCTATGTAGAAACACATTACACAACAGCGCACACCGAGATTGAGCCACACAGCTGGAAGAAGTGGACAATCTGCCAAGGTTCTGGATCCATTTAAATAAATACATAAATATATACTAACACCCACTCCACATGAATAGTTCCCCTTCTATTTAACGATGACCTTCGTACCTTCACGGGAAGCGTTTTCATTTCATTACAGGTGGAAATGTTCTCTCAGTCAGGCTGGTCAAATTTCTTATTTCTCAGCTGATCGTGTTCAAACGGTTAAAAGAATAAAAAAAAAAAAACATGACCCGAACACCGTTCATTAGTCTTCTGTCCAAACAGTGCTCTTAGCTTAGCTGCTCCAGCGCAGAGTAAACAGCGCTCTTCAGATACAACAGTGTCAACGTCTTCCACCCACATGCAACTTCTGCCAGAATCCAGGGCAGCTCAGGTCAACGTGCAGAACCTCCTTTCTTTTCTTTTTTTACGTTGCACAGACGCATGATTCCGAATTCCTTCAGAGGATGGGTTTACTATCCCGGGTTAGAGTTCATCCTTCTGTCTTTAGTATCTGCCTGGTCGGGCTCACAGTTGTTTCAATTAGAATACTAAATTTGTTTATATTTTGAGAAATGGAACCAACTAGATTCATTAGAAAAAAAAAAAAAAACTCCAAGCAGAGGTCGAGGAACTCTCATCTGGGCCACATTTCAAGGTTAGGCCACACCCACTTCAGGTTTAAATCTGAATACAGACATGAATATATGCAGTACACATAGTGTCATTGTTCCAGAGAGAGAACAGTAGTTCTAAACACTTATGCATTGGTTTTAGTTGTGTAGTTAGGTTCACCCCGAGAAGAGGTCCAAGAGACCCCAAGGTCACTAGATACCCATCACCAACTCACAACTTTGCCCTAGTTAGCCAGTCTTTATAGCATGTTTCACCATAGTTAACCAGCTAGCTCAACATTCCCAACATTGTTTTTCTAAGCTGTGGAGCTAGAATTATGTTTCAAGCACAGGCCATGTTCTCCAGGACAGAATGAGGAGCTGGACAATCTGGGAGAACCTCGGAGTACAGCTACCGCTCCTCCAAATCAAGAGGAACCAGCTGAGGACCCGTGGGCAGCTTATAAAGACTCCTCCTGGATACTGAACCAGGCATGTCACCACTGGATGGAGACCCTGCGGCAGACCCTGGACCCACTGGAGAGATTATATCTGTGACCAGCGATAGAGAAGTCTGGACTGACTCTTTTAGTCGTGGCCATCAGCAGGAAATGTAGATACCATCTACATCAGCCAACGTGTTCAAGTTCCTAAGGATCTTATAAAACCGTAAGATTATGTGCTACCAGGTTTCTAAAGCTATAGATGAGTGCGGCGTCCATGAAAAGCAGCCGTGCTAAACCGTTTTCCGTTTTATTAACAGACAAGGAACAACAAACGAGCTTTCTGGGAAATATGGGATGAGAAATGATGAGCAGAGAGCACACAGTGTTACGCTGATGCTGCTCTGAACAGTCAAATCAACAGCTTGAGGAAAAGTTCAGAAATTCCAGGAGGTTTCCATCCTAAGGCTGGATTTTCATGAATAGACATTGACGAGTCATTTGCTAACGAATGAGCAGGCCGGTATCTACGTGTACACTGTGGCCTGCTTCAGTAACAATCCACAACAAGTCTTTATCGCATAATGCAACACCCAAGCAATTTATCAAACGATCGATTCTGATTGGGCAGGAGGTGTTGATGTATTTTCTGAATCTTCTGGCGTTCTAGAAAACAAATCAACACCTTTTAACCAAAAGGAATCGCGAATCCGACGCGAGTGTGAACATTGTCTCGGTTCAACCAGCGAAAAAGACGTGACGCTCTTACCGTAGTCGCTGTCGTAGAAGACGAGGAACTTGCGCCAGCGGAGCTCGTCGACGAGTGCGAGCATGACGTCACTGAGGCGCACAGGAGGCCGGGCGGCCAGCGTGTAGCGTCCTCCGTCGGCGCTCGGCTTCAGCGGGCAGGCGGTGCGAGGCGAGCCGTCGTCGCTGCGCTGTATGTACAGGTGCGGGATGTGCATGGCGTCAGTGAGGGACTGCAGGGCGCTCGCCGAGGCGCATCCGGTCGACGTCACCAGCGCCAGGATACCCTGCGTCATCAGCTCACACGCTGCAGAGAGAAAGACCGAGAGAGAGAGAGAGAGAAATCAGTCGTACCGAATACGCAGGAGCACCTCAGAGTACGCTGAAGACACTGCTAACTGACTTTCTCATTCTCGCACGTGTCAATTAATACCCGTGTAAAACAGCTCCGGGAACAACGGTGAGAACCTCGGAGGATTTCACACGGCGCAAATCGTCACAAGTGCTAACAACGCTACGGGCACTGCCGGCTCGTTTGTGTGCTGGAGCGAACACCAAATCCTCACATATATCTATGTGCACTCCTGGAATGTGTGTGTGTGTGTGTGTGTGTCCCTGTAATGGACGTTGGTCCATGTTCTAATCATTTCAGCATTGTTATTGTTGTACGTTGTACGTCACGGCTCCTCATGTTTGCGTATACAGACGATAATCTTCAACTTCAACTTAAGCTGCAAAAATGAAAAGTTTCTCTCCAGCCACTGATAAATTGCGTGGTGCTCTGCATGCGCCGGTGATCCGAGTCATTGCTTCAATTAACCTTTCCTTTGAAATACAGACAGGATTTGGGATCCTTCTTAACGCTCAGCTGAACTGTGAGGGGCTCGTACTGTATGAAAGCACTCGCCAGACTTGAGCGAGAACCTTGATGTATTTAAGTCTATATATATATATATATATATATATAAGTATAGCCTGGCTCCTGATTTCCCTTGTCGTTTTTTTCCGCACTCCCCCCACATTCCATGATGGGATAATTACTGCAGTTCTAGGAATATCTTCAGAGCAAAAGGCTCCAGAAAAACGGAAAATTGACCTGAAAGGCTATGACATGAACCGTTCCGTCTTCGCACCCTGCGGGTTACAAAACTTTCCACTTTGTGGATTTTCGACTCCGGTTTTGTGGTGGAGGGGAAAGCAGGACTGTGTAAATCCAATTTCTACAAGAATCACCAAGAGGGTTGAAGTAAATGCAGCTAATTATGCAGTAATTAAAGAGGACTTGGCAGGTTCCTGAGCACACCACACTCGATCAATCTCCTCGATACACTGAGAAACACAAGAGAAACAAACAAAATGCAGGGTGCATTTCAAAATTGACTTTGGATACGCGCACACACACACACACACACACACACACACCAAAAGGAGAGCTTTTTATAAAAACCGTCCCCGGTGAGACCCGCCACCATGTTTGCTAACTTTAGCAATGAATTTCTTCATCTTGTATAAGTTGTCTGCTGGGCAAACAACACATATCCTACACACACACACACACACAAACCGATCTACTACAGCCAAAGATAATGTGTTTAGTCCCACGGGGACACATTTTATTTGTCCTTTAACACGTTAAAGCGCAGTGTAGAACTGAAGAACTGAAGATGCTATTGCGCGCTCGTATGTTTCTGCCTCTCTAGCGGATAAGAAACGTAGAAAGACACGTCGAGGTGCCCAGATGTTTACTGAGTCTAAAGGACACACCTGTTGGTAGTGTTACTGCATATGGAAGGCGCCGTTGTGCTGTCCTAGGAAAAGAATCAGTGGCAGGGTCGGTCTGGTGAAGTGGCGTTACTGTTACTGTAGAGGATTAATCAACACCTTCTGACCAATCACAATCCAGAACTCAGCAGCGCCGTGGTAGAACGTACCTTAATGCACAATGCTTGAAGGTACACGATAGGCCAACTCGTATTAAAATGAATACGTTAAGGTTTGGGAGAGGTCGGGCGTTGCGTCTTTACACGGTTTCGTCTTTACTCGGTCTCCTTCATCAGGGATATTTACTAAAGGTCATTTACGTAGCATCTAGACTGATCTGAGATCCTCTCAAAAGCTGTAAGGTCCTTGACCACACTGACCAAGGACTAGAACTGTTCGCGTTCCCATTAAAGCCTAAAAATCCGTCTAGACATGGCCTTTTCAATAGTGGACGTTGTCCCGAAGCGGCTTTACAGAATTCTATCAATTCGGGATATAGATTTGAAACGTATGAATTTTATCCCTAGCGAGCAAGCCGTTAAACACCTTCTGTTTGGTTTTGAGTTCCTTGCCTCATTTAGAAAGACACGGTCGATGCCTGCATCATCCCCTCGTCCTCGAGTTCAATGGTGGCTGGACTTTACACGTGTTTTACAGACGTGACTTCCGTGATATGAGAAAATGGACTGTTTATTCTAATAAATGTGTCTTTATATATATACACACACTGTATGAAGCTAACAGAAGTTTTCCATTAGTCTGTTCAGAATGCTATTTATTGGCTTGCCACACACACACACACACACACACACACACAAAGATTCTCACACTAAGAACACAGATTAGATGACTGTGATATCTATACTACACACCCCGGCCATAAAACCGATAAACTGCGAAAAGAAACACAACAACGGACAAAGAGCGTTGATCAGATTTGACCCCGCGCTTATCGCCATGTATTTTCTCCGGTCGCGCCGCATGATTCCGCCGAAAAATGATCTCGGTCCGATCTCGGTCCTCTGATGGCCTCGTGCTTTACCGGAGACAAAAGAAAACGGTGCAGATAAGTTTATCACACACTTCACCAGCGCACGAAAAACAAAGATGGCCGAGAGCCGACGGGCGAAAGTCCGCCAAAAAAATCATGGCAGCAAATCTGGAGCAGGCGTGCGGCATGAACAACAGAACGGGTAAGAGGAACAGAAATAAAACTTCAGCAGAGAGAGAGAGAGAGAGAGAGAGAACCTCGTGGTATGATTGAGTAATAAAGTCTGTGATCACGCTCCTTCTCTGATTCGAACGAGTTCAAACAGCTTTATTCAGAGAAGCGTCCAAAAAGATAGAAACAGCGCTGCTGATATTATAATCTGCACATTTCCCTGTGTGGGGATCATCATTACTGTGAAGCGGATCTGTCAGTGCTCCGTGTGTTCAGGCAGGAGCAGACAGCGCAGGGTGATGAACACGCGGACTCCCGCACACGTAGTGATGTCCCTTTTATCATTCTGAGGCAAGCGTCAATCCAAACGTCAGAGTCGAATACAGTGGCAAGAAAAAGTATGGGAACCCTTTCGATTTCATGGTTTTCTGAATAAATTTGTCATAAAATGTGATCCGATCTTCATCTAAGTCAGGGGTATTGACAAATATGATGTGTCTAAAATAATAACACAAAATAAATTCTGATCCCTCATGTCTTTATTGAACACGCTCCTTCAGCATTCTAAATGGCAGTGGAAAAAGTAAGTGAACCCTTAGAATTAATAACTGGTCGACCCCCCCGGCAGCAATCACCTCAACCAGGCGCTTCCTGTAGGTCATTAACTCAAGGGTTCACATACTTTTTCCACAAGCACTAGGAGGTTTTTTTGGTTGTTCTCAATAACGACATGAGGGATCAGAATTTATTTTGTGTTATTATTTTAGGCACATTATATTTGTCAATACCCCTGACTTAGATGAAGATCAGATCACATTTTATGACAAATTCATTCAGAAAACCATGAAATTCCAAAGGGTTCACATACTTTTTCTTGCCACTGTATAATGTTGGAGAAGTCCTTGTTAAACCAAGAAAGACATGGAGAAATTAGCATGAAGCTAACGGTGGCTAGGGGTTAGGGTTGCTTGATTCGCGCCTCCACCCTTCCACCGGGTACCAAAGACATGCTCTGTAGGCGCTGGGTTAGGTAATGGGTTGGAACCCCGTCCAAGGCCTTGTGCCCCGAGTTAACTGGGACGGGCTCCGGACTCCCCGCGACCCTGTGTAGGATAAGCGCTACAGGAAACGGATGGATTTGATACTCTCTTACCTACTTGCTGTTCATTCTTTCCAAACTGAAAGGTTCCATGTGCTTGGACTGAGGGAGGAAACCGGAGAGAACACCCAAACATGTACGTGAGAACAGGAACTTTCATAAATGTTCCACATTAAACAGATATTAAATATGAAGTGACGTTCTTGAATCAATTTAAAAAGTTAGTAATTGCTGTCGTATGACAAGAGTTAAAAGACTTATAATCGCATGTTGTGTTTTATTCTTTACTTAATGTAGCGTTATAACGCACTCCCGTACGTTAATGAACAATATTAGTGAATGAAAGAAGATCTCGTAGCTTTGATGTAAACGGGTCTTGTCAGTCGAATCGTACAGAACAGGGTCACGCTGGCGAGTCTGTGGTATCTGCGGATAAATTCTCCTGTCGTTTACTGTGCTTTGTTTTCGCCACATCTAAACTGGATAATATTTGCCTTCTGAAGAAAGCTTTTCAGACCAAACAGTTCAGGGCAGAAGTCATCAATCTGAGTCCTGGAGGACTGCAGTCCGGCCGTGTTTGGCGATTTCTCCACTCTAACACGCCTGCTAAGCCTCGTAATTAAGTGGTGAGTTAAATCCGGTGTCTTTGAGCAGCGAAATCATTGAACTGTGCTGGACTCTGGCCCGCTGGGACTGAAATTGATGACCTCGTTTCTACACAAACCCCTTCTCTAAGCCGGACTTAGTGCCGCTCGGATGGCGTTGGTTTAAATCAAACCTGTCACCGTTTATATTTTTGTGTACTCTTACACTAATTGGCCACATGCTACATTTATGTTTCTGGCACACCTATTAGTGTTAACCGCACGCAGAAACACTCAGTGGTGGTTAAGGCTCTGGGTTACTGATCGGAAGGTCGGGTTATAACCCTAACGCTAACCCTGCCAGGCTCTGGGTTACTGATCGGAAGACCGGGTTATGACCCTAACCTTAACCCTGCCAGGCTCTGGGTTACTGATCGGAAGGTCGGGTTATAACCCTGACGCTAACCCTGCCAGGCTCTGGGTTACTGATCGGAAGACCGGGTTATAACCCTAACGCTAACCCTGCCAGGCTCTGGGTTACTGATCGGAAGACCGGGTTATAACCCTAACCTTAACCCTGCCAGGCTCTGGGTTACTGATCGGAAGGTCGGGTTATAACCCTAATGCTAACCCTGCCAGGCTCTTAGTTACTGATCGGAAGACCGGGTTATAACCCTAACGCTAACCCTGCCAGGCTCTGGGTTACTGATCGGAAGACCGGGTTATAACCCTAACGCTAACCCTGCCAGGCTCTGAGTTACTGATCGGGGGTTCTGGCCCCAGCATCGCCACTGTTGGGCCCTTGTGCAAGGCCGTTAAGACTCGTTATCCTTATGAAAGGGATTCGATTCACGCGGCAGAAGTGTGTTGCGCTGATTTGTTGGTGACGGCTCTGATTACCGCACACCTGAACGGCTGCTCAGAAAGCAACGCTCTACACTCTTATCCGAAGGAGAGATGAGAACATCTCGACCGGCGGCTCAGAGAATTCAGTATTCACAGCGACACCTCCGCGATGGGAGAAAAAATCAAAGCATCCAGTCGAACACGCTGCCGCAGTGAGACGAGGACAATGGCCGGACGTGAATGTGACGCGCCGCACTGTGGACTTCAGACGCGATCACAAAAGCGGTGACTCTAATGAGTTACTCGAACCGTAAACACTGAGCCTTTGTCAATACCAAACCCTAATTAAGGCTATTAATCCCATCTCCACCGTGAAGAAAGGAAAGTTTACAATCTGTTCCGCCCTTTTTCAGAGATGTGTTCATCTTAGTTGAGGCTCGTCGTGTAATTAAAGGAGCGATGCTAAAGGTGATAGGAGGCTCGAAACACGAGAATCAAAGATTAACAACAAATCTGTGCGCACCCCATAGTTTTGTCCATACCTCACCACTACGGAGAGCGCTTTTGTTTAAGTCGTGAAGAACACACTCTTTAATGGTGCTGTTATAGGAAAATAATCAATAATGTTTTGACCGGCTGTTGATGTAATGGTAACGTGATGTAATGTAGCACTTCCTGTTCACGGCGATCCACGGTCATCATACTAAAGCCACCGGGCTTACAGGTGAACGTCAGACAGTCTCGAACACTACTGCACTACTCTAACACCTCATACGTTCGAGGACATTTTCCCCGCTCGCTGACTCACCGGATGCCTCCTTTACTCCTTTAAATCGAGCACACTGCGAGAAGAAGCGTGAACGAATGAATAAAGGAATAACAGTTTGTGACCGTCGTTCACCCGTACAGACTGGCCTTCACGCGGTGCTGCCTTTTAAAGAACATTCGCTTTATCAGAGGTACGGTCCCAGGGAAATGACAGTACAGACCACCACTGGCCTGACCGCTGAGAACATTTAGAATTCTAGAAGCTTCAGGGATCCAAGAAGAACCCTTTTTTTTGATAGCTAAGAGCCACTAGTTATCCAGTGAACCCTTGGACAACCCTTGAAGAACACGTTGTTTGTTTTTGTGTTTTTCCAAGAGCGTACTGAGTTAATCTGGAACCTTCCAAGAAGAGTCTTGTTTTGGTAGAGTTATTGATCCCATAAACGCTTGAAGAACATTCGAAGAACCCCGTGTAGCGTGTTAAACCCGGCACTCCTAGACAATTTAGAACCACTGAGGTGTTTTTCTCAAATCAGAACATATTCCAAATCAAATTGTTTGGAATCTTTAAAGAATGAAATGTGTAGAAATAGTACTTGCATTGCCACTAAACCCTTCTCTCTTAGCCATTAAACAGAGAGAACCCTCAATTATCCAACAAACCCTTAAAGAACGTCATTTTAAGCCCAACCCTCTTAGAAGAACCTTTTCTTTTGAGAGCGTTCTTTTAAGAACCCTTAATTATCCCTTAAGAGGAGCCCTGATTTCTGAAATTGTTGTTGTTGTTGTTGTTTTTTAAACTCCCGGATCTTTTCAGAAGGTGACGCGAATGTGCGGCGCCGATCGGGCAGGGGGACGCGAATCAGGTAGCGATGTGAAGCACTGTCCTGTGCGTAACACGGCATATTAATGATGCCGAGGTGTGCATGCTGCAATATATTTTAGAAACGTAACACCAGCAGGTTCCAGAAGGTTCCAGCGGTGTTTCTAGTGTGAGAGGAGCGCGAGTGCGCCGGCGTCTGCTTCAGTAATTACGTGTCCTCTATGTACCGGCTGTACTGTAGATCTGAAAGGTTAACACGTCAGCGTCAGCATGTAGTTTTATTCCGTTTCTTTCGGGAGAAAAACAGCACGAGAGAACGCCTACGCGAGTCACATTAGTGTGCGCAGAAGCCGCCGTTTTGATGGCCACTTCCTGTCTGTCCGCTCAGATAAGAGAAGGAAGGTCAGAGAGTATCTGAATACAAAATGTGAACATGGGAGCATCAGAGAGATAAGTCGGCACATCGGGGGGTCAAGCAACAAAATAAAAAACGCGGGGTGAATCTAAGGACACACACACACACACACACACACACACACACACACACACACACACACACACACACACACACACACTTGTAAACATCCAAACCATGGATTGCTCTCAAAGCAACAAATGCACATATATTTTTTTTATGTGACTGTTTTATAAGCATGTTTTCATCTGAAGCTCAGGCCTAATCTTTATTTCTAGCTTGTAAAAGTATTCACACCCTCACACACGTCATCTTTTGGAGTTAAAATAATCAATAATAAACCCAAGCAATAAGTTGTTACTGTAGAAACGATAGTGTTTTGGAACCTTAATAAACTGTTAACGGTGGCCGCGTCTGACCAATCAGGATCCAGAATTCTATTCGGTGTTCAAATACAGCAGCTTTTTTATGTCAAACTGAAACGATATTTCAGTCGCTGTGATTATTATTCCTGATGTTCCTCCCCTCCCCTCCCCTCCCCTCTGCGGAGCGATAGCCGCGGGCCTCGTGTCTCATTTCAGATCTCGCCGGATTGACCTCCAGGATTCGATTCTTAAACGATTCAGTCCATCATTTTTGAGGACTTGGAAAAACATTCGCTTTCCCTTTTATGCAGCTGTCCATCTGATCGAGGACCTATGGTCATTTTTGGCTGGAACAAACACTTCTGTCATCGTCGAGCCCGTAACAGCCGTCAGAGCGAGTAATGGGGTCATTAGCATCACGCCAGATATCAGCTCCGGGGTCAGATGGGACATTATTAATCCTCAGACCCTCCTCCTTTTATTGTGTTGAATGTGATCGCATCTGTCAGGGGGTTAAAAGGACTCCGCAATAGATTCGGCGTGCTTCGCTGATTTCACGATCTCCATTCTCAGGAAAACGTAGAAGAGAGAGTCATATTCTGATACGCCGAACTCACGTGTTTTATTTCTGAGTGAAAACAGGATCCTACATCGAGCGGAGATGGACACAGCAGTGCCAAATAAAGCCTTACATAACATCGCCCAATTATATCTTCCAACATTTCTGTAATTAACAGCTTTAAACGCCGGGTTTCTGTCTGTCTCCGTCATGTTCTTCCTTGCTTCTTTTGTGCTCGCTTTTCTTCAGCTGGCATCATCCGACACAAACTCGGTTCAGATAGCGAAATCACTGCCTCTTATCTAAAATGCACTTAGTTCTTCTGGTACACAGGGAAGAAAGAAAGAAAGAAAGAAAGGAAAACAGCATGAAGGCCGTGTGTGTGTGTGTGTGTGTGTGTGTGTGTGTGTGTGGATCTAAGATCGAACCGTTATACACATCACTGACTACGTTTACATGGACAGCAGTAATCTAATTATTGACCTTACTCTGAGTAAGATAATAATGTGATTAAGGTGTTTACATGCGTCGCTTTTATAATACTCCTGTCATGTTCCCGTTTGACATGTTATAGAACATAATTAGATGAACACGCCGTCCGACTCCCTCCAGAATTTCACGTATCGACATACAGTTCATCTTCGTTATGGGACCGTATACAGTTTTGGGTGTTTTTATTTCATTTTTTACGAACGCTTTAAGTGCAGTTAATTATTTGTCATGTTATACGTGCTAATAGACGACTGCTTGAAGCCGAATAGACGACTGCTTGAAGCGGTGGGTGTGTCCCAAATCGCGTAGTTACCGTCTGTATAGTAGCCGAGATGCATGTATTTTTCCCCACTACAGGTCTAGCGTAGGAAAGTATGCGGTTTGGGACGCGGCCGAACTCTCTTGTTCGCCGTAAAACGTGAAACTGCCGTGTGTGATCGTGTCCTGTCACACAATGCGGTGAAAACTCTCACACGACGTTCATGATGTGATTAAGGTGTTTACATGTCTGTAATACACGTCCATAATGCGACTAAAACAGGAATACTCCACCTGTCTTAATTAGATTATTGCTTAATTTGATTATGACCTTAATTAGATTAAGGTAAAAAATTGCTGTTTACATGGTAGTTTCTTAATCAGAGTATGGTCTTAATCGGATCAAGAGTGCATTATTGTTGTCCATGTAAACGCAGCTATTGTAATTATTGATTTAAAAAAATGCATAAAGAATGATTGTATGGATATTTATACGTATTCGTAGTTTATTATAAATGTGCCCTTCATGGAAAGTCCTTTTGCAGGTGACTAGCGTAGATTTTTTGATTATTCTTCCAGCTCGTGTGAAGACATTAGCACGTTGTTTAAAATCCCGCTAAGGAGCGCTAGCTGCTGTTCCAGTGAAGAGGTAGTGATATGTTACTGATGGTGTTCTAATGGATAAGCTCGGCGGAACCGTTGCAGCGCGGCTGTTCCCACTGCCGTTAAAGAGATGGATTTTGGCTCGTCCCCGTTGCAGTGCTGATTAAAGGTTAGAGAAGCAGTGGCATTTGAAATTCATTTTGCCCCCTCTCTCTTCTTTCTTTCTTTCTTTCTTTTTTTCTTCCTGTTCGAAGGGCTGCTGAGAATAACCGGGTGTATTGGCAGCTCATGACATTTGTTAAGTCTACTTTCCCTTTTCTTCGGCTTCGTGCCAAATTTTAAAAGGCGTTCTCCGCAGAAAGGACGAGGCTGCTGAATTCAGACACGGGGCCTTGGGTTTGGGGTTAGGGGTTAGGGGTTAGAGTTAGGGGTTAGGGGTTAGGGTTAGAGTTAGGGGTTAGAGTTAGGGGTCAGGGGTTAGGGTTAGAGTTAGGGGTTAGAGTTTGGGGTTAGATTTAGGGGTTAGGGGTCAGGGGTTAGGGTTCATGGTTAGGGGTTAGGGTTAGGGTTAGAGTTTGGGGTTAGGGGTTAGGGTTAGGGTTAGCTCTTCTCTGTGTCACTCCGGATCTGTGATGTGATCACTTGGCACCAGAAACGTTTTGCGAATGACTGGAGCGTCCAGTTACGAGCGATTTTAAGCACAAACGATGGTGCTAAAAGGTTATGACTTTAAGTGTTGAGAGGACTTTTGAAGAGCTGACATTATAAACCAACAGTAAAATGCCGTTCTCTTTAATGTCTCGACCCGGAATTGACCCAAATTTCGCTTTGTGCGAAAAAAGTCAACTCCGGGAGACGATATACTTCATTTCCACGTCAGCCCTTTTGAACCTGTGTGGGCGGGGGGGCTTTGAGGGCGGTTTATGCTAGCGTTTACCTTGCAGTTCTGTTCTAAATTGAAGGCTGGAGTATTTTTAAGCCCCAAACCCTTTCACCGCTGCTTCGGTGCATTATTTTTTCCCGCATTTAACCACAAAAATGGGTCTCTAACTGAAAAGCTTTCGGTGGTTTAGAGTCTAATACCGGCCTAATAGAATCGCAAACCTCCGCATTAGCAGTAGGTGGAACTTTCCCAGGATGATTAGGAACTCCGGATGAAAATATTGGACAAACCTAAAGGCTGCTCTCTCTGTGGCCGGCGTCGCAAGCCCGAGGTTTTATTCTGTAATCAGAGGAGGAGAGCAGCACCGATTTAAACAACACCACCGGAGAGACATGGGGAAGAATGCTAATGCGGAGACCCAAGGACAAAAAGAGGAGCGTGCGTGCTGACGTATCTCCGGTTCGGCTCTTCCTCCGCGCTGCTGAAAGTTTCAGAAAGGATAAATCGAGCAGATTTCAGAAAAAAGAGCAAACCCTTATCGATTTTGGTTAAAAGGTAGCTGCTGCCAGCCATGTTAGTCACTAATCCAGCTCTCTGTAAGCAAGGGATGTTACGAAACCACTTAAAGACCTCTGCTGTAGGGTCAGGTAGTTAATAAGGAACAAGTAGAGGACGTAAAAGATGATTCTGGATGATTCCTGATCTCCAAAAAGACCCGACATGCCGTTCCTGTACACAGACCCAAAGGTCATGCACCATATAAATAGCAAAGTGCACCGACTCCCGGCTTCTCTGCAAGCCAGAATGTTTAGACAAAGGCGGTGAGATGAACTGTTTGCTCCTGCGCCACGGTCGCTTCCCAGACGCTCTCTGTACTGCAGCAGACTATTCACAGCACTGCTTGCGACTGATCTAATATCGAATAATCTCGTATAACCCTGTTAATGCCGGGCCCGTCATGCTCGTTTCACAAGCCCCCCCGCGATCTGGTTTATCTGAAGCAGTGAAGTGTCACACACTGTGTGAGAGGAGTCGTGACGTCACGCTCTTTACGATGATTTTTTTTTTTACCTGGACTTGACCTTTTGACCTTGACTCGCACTTGGACCAGAACCTTCTGTGCGTGTACACATCACAGAACTGATTTTAAAAACGGCTCGCATAAAGACGAAACCGAAGGACGTGGACGGACGACGACGTTGAGCGTTCGTTTTTACGCGCTAGCCAATCGGACATTTCTTTGGACAGCTCACGCTATCACGCAGAGAAAAGCCCAGCATCCCCCGAGGAGGAACACACGTAGGGGATTCCCGGAGAGTTCCGAGCGGCGTTTTGTCTCTTACTTATTTTAACGTTCTCGTAGGGTACTGGATTGGAACGTTTTTGGATACGTTCCGGCATTTTCTTCCCGCTCGGTTGGTTTTTGTCTTCAGTAACACTTCTACGCCGGGCTCGGTTGAATAAAATGGATGGAATCACGCTTCTTCGCGGGTTCTCGGTAACTGGGAACATTGTATTGTAGGAGTAGCGACAGTAACACCACTCCGATGATTATTTTCCTAAAGTGGCATGTCCCGAAGTGTTTCATTCCTTATTTCATTCACTCTCTCTCTCTCTCTCTCTCTCTTTCTGTAAGCAGATCACTGTGTAGACTTACTACAAACAACATGTTCACTACAGGAAACGCTCCAAATGCTAAATTCACCCTCAGACGAATCGCGGTCCAGCGAGTCCTCATCGAAACACGGCGCGTGTGTGTGTGTGTGTTTGCAAAGTCTCTGCGATTAATAATGACAGATGGGCCCTTGGTGTGACGACGGAGGCGCGTGTAGACGCCGTACGATTTCGGCGTTTGAGTTTGGGCATCACTAAGCTTAAACGCTGCACGCTCGCTCTAAGCGTAGGTACAGCGAGTCTAAATCTGCTTAGCGAGCCACACACGAAGGTGTTCTGTTGAAATGCTAACAGTGCTAATGAGGAATGAAAAGGAGAGCGCTATTTCTCATTTGGTTTCATTTACCGCAAGCAGAGCTCGCGTTGCTGTTATTGTTTTGTTTTGTTTTTTTTGAACTAAGGATCGACTTAATAGGGAACATCTGCGCTACTGAGTGGCGTTAAAACTACAATTAATCAAACGAATGTGCTTAACAGTCACACAGCCTCGACCCGGCGGTATTTATAGCACCGTTAGAGGATCGGTGTTGGTTTGTTTTTGTTTACTTGGCGACGAAGTGAAGCTGTTATTCTGCTAAGATTCATTTTTTTCATTTAGTTTGTTGTTTTTGTTTTGTTTTTTTAATCACAGTGTTGCAAATATCTCTGCAGTATGATCAAGCAAAAAAACTCGCTGCTTTCTGTTGTACTCACATGTGAATGCTCATAAACATCAGTTAGCTACGGCGCAATTACGTATAGCCACGCCCATAAGTTATCATTTTATTAACGTATGTCGGTACGCCGATTACGTATAATTTTACGTGCAACTGTTTGGGCATTATTATTATTATTATTATTATTACGATATAAATGTTTCAAGGTGAAAAATCATGTAACGTGCATCTGTCTTGCCATGAGTTTGTTTCGCTGTCAGAGTCTTGATCTCCAGGTTTCCTAGTGTTCGGCTTTTTCCGCGTTTGCGTCCGGTAGCTACGTCGTACGGCGTGAACGCGGTTGAACGTTATACGAATGATATCACAGCTAATATCACAGGTTTCCTTGCATGGAAAAGTCCACGGCTGGTTCTTTAACGAAGCTGTACGAAGCATCTTGTTTGATTTGTGACCCCTGCGCTTCTCAGCCTTGTCTTTCAGTCTTCAAACCAAAAGTCTAGACGCCGGCGCCTAATTAACAGAAGGGCATTTGAATTTTCTCCCGGTGCGGTGTATCGGACCGCCGATAATGATTTTTTTTCCTTCATTATTGTCGGAAAAAAAACTATTCTATTCCACCTAACATGCCACATTACAGGGTTTCCTGCTGCGTGAAGTGTACAGGCGGAACAACAATTACGGTTATAAATAAATAAAGAAAGAAAGAATGAAAGCACTTACGGAGAAAACAGAAAGGAGAGGCAGCTGATATTCGGAACGTTTATTACTAAGAATGTCAGCATTAAACATCAGCACAGCTATCGTTCAATTCCTTCCTTAATGACTGTCATCAGACCAACATTGTCCATTTGTGTTCGCGTAATCACAGATTGGACTGCGTGCAGAATCACGGCAAATCAAAGTGTTTTGTTCTTTGTGAAGCGGCGTGCGACGTCTTACAATGGAGGACTGCGAGTTATCCTGCGAGAGTTGTATCATCTTCTCCAAGAACGCTGTCGAGATCAATCATGCTTCAGCACGCAAACAGGGAGAAATAAACACCCCTCTCTCTCTCTCTCTCTCTCTCTCTCTCCCCCTCTCTCTCTCTCTACTGACTTGGTGTGCTAGAATGGTCGATCCAAGCCATTAGGCGTTTAGCATTCACTGAGCACCCGTGTCCTATTAACGTCAGCACACAACTGTGGCTCAGAGCAGCTAATAGCCTTGGGGAAAATGCCCTTGAATATCCATGAGATCTTTACCACATCACCTCCTTCCAAATGTGCCTGTCTGTTGCCAGCATTAAGTGGCAGGCCAAAACATTGCAGTGAGAGTGTTGGAGACTGGATGTGGGCACAGGGGAGAGGCTCGCTCTTTCACAAAACACGGCTAAGTGAATGTGACAATATCGTACCTAATCTTGTGATTGCAATTACGCGAGCTGGAGCTCAGCAGCAGAACAGAAGTGTTCACATCATTCGCTTACATCATCATCATCGTCACCTCCGTCACCGGGACCTGTGACTACTCGATTCACACAACCTGCAGCACAAAATAAACATGTCGCAGGTACACTTTAGACTATGTATAAATATATATAACAATAACCATACTAAACTAGATCTATTTGTAAGCGGTGTGTTTTCTACGTGCTTCAGCGTTCATTTTAAGGCTTGTCAGGTTTTACAGGGAATAATGTAGAATGCGTGTTGATATGAGCTGATAAGCAAGGTTTCAGTATCGTTGTTGATGTAAAAGCGCGTGAAAGACTGAACCGATCGATGCAATGGAGTACTGCGCGTTAGACCAAAACATCAGACCATCCAAACATAATCAGACTGATGAGGAAAGCTAACGAGTGTGTAGAGTAGTTCACACGTTATTAAATCTGGCCGTTAAATATACTGTAAAGGCTGAGGTCAGTAACCCAAATAATCACTTTTAATAACTCTCATTGGCAGTTATATACTTCTCTTAGAAATATGTTCATCTGACGCCGCCTGCCATGGTGCGATTGGCTCGAGTCCTGGTCTGTCGCTGATTTCCGCTCGGTAGACATATATAATAAACATTTTTAAGGTCCTTTTTCATTGGCACAATCTTCAAAATAATCAACCGTACCAAATGATAAACCATAACAAATTATGAACCGTACCAAATGATAAACCATACTAAATAATAAACATTCCAAACGATAAACCATACTGAATAATAAACATACCAAATGATAAACATACCAAATGATAAACCATACTGAATAATAAACATACCAAATGATAAACATACTAAATAATAAACATACCAAATAATAAACATACCAAATGATAAACCATACTAAATAATAAACATTCCAAACGATAAACATATCAAAGAATAAAATATACCAAATAATAAACATACCAAATGATAAACATATCAAAGAATAAAATATACCAAATAATAAACATTCCAAACGATAAACCATACTGAATAATAAACATACCAAATGATAAACATACCAAACGATAAACATACCAAATGATAAACATACCAAACGATAAACATACCAAATAATAAACATACCAAATGATAAATATACCAAATAATAAACATACCAAATAATAAACATAACAAATAATAAACATACCAAATGATAAACCATACTGAATAATAAACATACCAAACGATAAACATACCAAATAATAAACATACCAAATGATAAACATACCAAATGATAAACATACCAAATGATAAACCATAACAAATTATGAACCGTACCAAATGATAAACCATACTGAATGATAAACATACCAAACAATAAACCATACCAAATGATAAACATACCAAATAATAAACATACCAAATGATAAACATACCAAATGATAAACATACCAAATGATAAACATATCAAATGATAAACATACCAAATAATAAACATACCAAATGATAAACATATCAAAGAATAAAATATACCAAATAATAAACATTCCAAACGATAAACCATACTGAATAATAAACATACCAAATGATAAACATACCAAATGATAAACCATACTGAATAATAAACATACCAAATGATAAACATACCAAATGATAAACATACCAAATAATAAACATACCAAATAATAAACATACCAAAGAATAAAATATACCAAATAATAAACCATACTAAATAATAAACATACCAAATGATAAACATACCAAATGATAAACATACCAAATGATAAACATACCCAACAATAAACATGACAAATGATAAACCTACTAAACGGTAAACCATACCAAACAATAAACATACCAAATGATAAACCATACCGAATGATAAACCGTAATGTTGTTGAAGGCAGTGATGCACTGCTTCTCATTTGAAATGTTGAAAGTAAGTACTAATAGCAGCAATACGAAGTCAGCAGAGACAGCCTGTGCTGTGTGCACTGTCGGACATAATAACGTTTATCATAGAGGCTCGGCTTAAATGACAATAACTGTTGAAAAATATACATGAGGTATATATAACACAGAGCAGACTCTTCAATCTCACGCTCTCTAAAATTACACACAGCTGCATTTTGAGCCAAACATATGTCCCACGACAGGTGACGTGACGTGAGTCCTGACTGCATGTCTGTGATTCCTTTTTTAATTTTGAGATGTATATATTTTTATTTATTTATTTGTATATATTATTAGATTTATATCATTTTATTTTAAATGACACCAGAAAAGCAATTAAATCCTTGCTGATGTTTTGAAACGGCTTCTTTTTTTAGGTCTGTATACCAGAAAAGCGTGCAGCGTTTTAATAGCGGCTTCGCACAACACGTAGCAGTGAAATAAATCCCTACACAGATGTAGTGCTTTACCCTTCCTCTGTTTATACATGTCAGATCACTCGGAATAATTAGCCACTGTGCAGCCTGAAGAATCTTCTAATGTTCTGCGCAGGTTTAAAAACATGACATCCCCCTGCTAATATTTTACTGATCATGCTACGCGGGGCGCGTAGAGTGATGATTATATCATTATAATAATGTATTTTAAGAACAGAATTACACAGAGTTTGTCGTGCATAGCCTACAACGCTATTCTTGGGGGGGGGGGGGGGGGGTTCGTTTATTTCCTGCGCATGTTTTGAAAATAGTGCACTGAAAATCGCTTCAGACGCCGCGATGGAGCTGTGAACGTCGCGCTTCTGAGCGCTTTTCTCTCAAGGTCATCTCTGGGTCGTTATAATTTTACGAAGGGAGCAGGCCACGCTTCTGAACTGATTGAATTCAGCGAGGTATCGGAGGAGAAGGATTCCCGCACAATGGCGGCGCAGGTGATAAGCTGTATCTACTGCGAGCATCTTCTAATCGCGAGCGTCTCAGTCG